>NC_092868.1:56403831-56439670 GCF_032062135.1 Pyxicephalus adspersus
GCAGAGTATTTCAGGAGAGGAGAGTTATAGAGGAAGGAGCAGAGTCCTCCCGCAGAGTATTTCAGGAGAGGAGAGTTATAGAGGAAGGAGCAGAGATTTTTGGTGTTTTCTGCGGTGCCTGACCTCGGTCCAGGTGTTATCAGAACATTCTGGGATGGAGATGGTGTCACTCTTGTGTTCAGCGATCACGTCACGGGTTTCAGAGAGAAGTTCCACACAGAGGTCATACAGACAGCCTGCATCTGTCCGGCCAGAGTACCTGCGTATTGACAGACAGTCACATGACACATCAGCGCTGCGTAATATGTTGGCGCTATATAAATTCTGTTTAATAATAGTACCAATAATTGCACAGGGGGGAAACACATCATAAGGGGTCACTCATCTCTCAGTAAATGGGTTGTGCAGCTGCTGGGGTCTCATAGGAGAAGCCAGGGACTCACTCCACCCACCAGGAGCCACATAACACTGAAATAGCACTCAGGGTTAGAGTGGCCCTTTGGGTGCAGCTGATTCTGTGTTTAAATGACAAGAATACGATTTCTGAAATGTTATTTAACATGAGTCCAATATCGCTGACATCTTGTACATAGAATCTATTGTACCCCATTGAATGTCCTGGCTCTATTGTATGATTGCAGACTGGCTCCGACTCTCACATTCTGCCTGCCTGGCTCCCCTTCCGATCATGATTCAGATTTGTTTCTAAGTTTGGTTTTATTGATTGTACACAGTAGACTGCTTATGTCGGCACTATATAAATACTGTGTAATAATAATAATAACATTCTGTAGAAACATAACCAGGGGTAAAGCCAGAGATGAAGTTACAAATCATGGGGTCCCCTAGTGAAAAACTGGACCTCCTTGGTGAATGCCATGGCAGAGGCCATGGCTAGGGGTCACATACCAGTGTTGCCACCATGAGTCCCCTTCTTGCCCCATACATAGTAGTTATCTGCTCCAATATTGGGTCTTCCCCAAGAGGGCACCTGCATGGAAGACTAGAGAAGGTTTTAGACTTTTAATTTGTCTCTGTGCTACTCCACATATTGGGGAGGAGGGGAGAAGCAACAGACACTAGGACAGCTCCAGAAGGTGGTGGGGTAAGAAGCTGCCTGCACCCCCCTCCACTTGCCCCCGTAGCTAAAAAAAAGTTTGTGGTGAACTAATATTATTTACAGAAAGAGCTTTGCATGTCATCTTACCAGTCACTGACCACAATGTTGGGTTGGTTGTTGTCTAGCACCTCCTCGGAATAACCTTCACTGACCAGATCAATGACCTGAGATTTACTGCACCACCTGCAATCGGAGGAAACCCCAGAACACCATTTACAATTCATGATTCAGGAAAATAATACTTTATTATTATATGAAACTCCAAACTGCTGGGCAAACTAGTGCTAGGAGAGGAACCATTGGGAATATAGAATGTGCTTCTGTTCCAGGCTTGGTAGCCTCTAATAATGCAAAATATGGACAACATGGCTTCTGTACATTGAGGTTTAGGGAGCAATGAGAACGTAAATATCCATTAGGCTATGGGCCGAAGAACTCTCCATTGTGTCCAAATATTGCATTAAAGAAGGCTAGCTGGCTTGAAACAAAAGCTCTCGCTGTATGTATGCTATGAGTTACTCATTTTGGAGTGTTATAGATAACCCAATACCAATTTATTATGGTATTAGGTTGTATTCAGGCCATAAATATGTGTATTTGGATGAAATAAATTGATACATGACTTTATATGAAAGATGTTCTTGGTTCTCAGGCTGCTTCGGATGGCCAGTTAAGTAAATGGCTCCAAATTTAGACTGTATCTGTTCAATAAACCAATGGGTCCAGTTGGGCAGTTGGGTAAATAGTTCATGCTGAATCTGGGCTATAAACCAATTGCTAAGGATGTACAGTTGGGTAAATGGCTCTAAATGTAGGCTACCCTGGGAATATGGTCAGGCTGCCCTGGATGGCCAGTGTGATAAATGGCCCCATATGTAGACTGTATCTCAGCTATAATCCAGCAGCTATGGATGAAAAATGGATAACTGTCTCTATATGTAGGACTTGTATGATGCACATTCAGGCTGATGTGGATTGCCAGTTTGGTAAAGGCACCAAACATAGACGTATATGTTCTATAAACCAATGGGTCCAGTTGTGCAATTGGGTAAATAGTTCTATATCCATGCTAATAATAATAATAATAATAATGATAATAATAATGCTACATCTGGACTATAAAACAATTGCTATGGATGTATAGTTGGGCACATTGCTCTCGATTTGGGCTACCCTGGCTGTATTGTCAGACTTCTCTGGATGACTAATCTCAGCTATAACCCAGGTACATAAAAGGCTCAATATATAGACTTGACTAAATGTATTTTCAGACTTCTCTGGATGACCGGTTGGGTCATTGGCCCCATATTGAGGTTATTCAGGATGGACTTTGTGACCTCTGGTCTCATCCACTACTCCTGATTGAGAAGTCAGCACTTTGTCTTTTGGGATTTGTTGTAGTTCAGTATTACACTTTGCTGTATAAATACAGAACATACAAACATTTTCATCTTCTTAAAAACACAGAGAACCTGCTGAGGCTTGAAGAGACATCAAACACTTGTGATAATAGATGCTTCTCTGCTAAAGTTTGTTACAGCCAACTACTCCGAACTGAGTGAAAGTTGTCAGCATTCCAGGAAAAGGAAATGTAAATGAGGTTGCAACAGCTTTCATTAATAATATAATAAAAAGGAAACAAACAATAAGCACAGCTGGCAATCTCTCATTGGTTGGACAATAGTCACATGTTCTACCAAACATATCCAATATTTGTTGGGAAACACTGCAACCCTGATCACTAACAAGCAGCACAATTCATTGGTTCAACCAGACACATAAGGAAGGGGGATGATAAGTAGGAAAGTGCACCTTGGTGCAGGGGTGATAGTGCACCTTGGTGCAGGGGTGATAGGTATGGAGGTGCACCTTGCTGCAAGGTTGATAAGTGAGGAAGTGCATGTTTGGGCCATGGTAAGTTTGGAAGTGCCCATCACAGCAGTGGTTGCAAGTAAAGAAGTGTGAGTCAGGGTAATATTGATGAGTAACGAATTTTGGGGAATTTTGTGTACCATGGACAATGTGGGCAAGTGAGCAGAGGTGGTGCAGAGGTGGCAAATTATTAACTGTTTGAAACAAAGGTAGTGAGTAAGAAAGTCCATGTTGGGGCAAAATAGTGTAGAATAAGGAAGGGTATTTGAAGGGCTAGTGGGGTGAGGATGTTGAGTCAGGGGTAGCAAGTGATAAAGAGGTGATAATTGGGGTCATTAATGAAGTTGCAGCAAGATGGGTTGTTTCCAGAGGTGCAGTGATAGCACATACGTTGTAATCAACATTGCAGTCTTAACAGACTAAAGCTCACCCTAAGTGAGAGCTCAGTGGAAGTGCGAGCATTGTCTCTTCTCTGTCCTGAGAAAGTGATGCCACCCAGAATTGGGAAAATACGGGCACTGCTGGGTGGATCACTCTGATTTGTGTCTTGGCTGTGGATATGACATAAGGAGCCAATGGTCCCTCTCACTTCCTTGGATTTATTTTTACAAAAACTAAAGGAACTAAACTACATTCACTGGGTGAATGTAACATTTTAGATTCTCTTCCCCCTACGGTACCACAAAATTTCCCAAATATGGAAGCAGGAAAACCCTTTAAAGAAAATTGCAAGTCACCCAAATGATGAAGCAAAATATTTCTTGACGCCGTCGTCTGGAAACGGCACTCCGCAGTCTCCGGGAATCTCCTCCACCTTCCACCCATCTCCACCATTCATAGTAATTTCCCAGAATTCAAACTCCTCTGTAGAAGACAATTTTGAGATACACTGAAATGTGGCTATAATTGATTATGTTTATTTCAGACCACAAAACACATAAATTGGCATCACGTCAATGGGAAAAGCCTCCTCACCTTCTCCACAGTTATTTTTAATGAGATTTCTCGCCATCTTGTTCTACAAATTGATGTCTTTTCAGGTTAGTATGGGTCAGCAATTTCTTCCACCTGAAGCTTCCGAGGTTCTTCCACCACTCAAGCTGATGAACCTGGAAGTGAAAATAGGAATTTGTTTGGAAGGTGCCAACAGCAATGGTGAGTGGGAATTCTGAGGATGAAAGGAAAAAGTGGTTTAGGTGAAGTTTGCAAGTTTGCCCTACCTTGAGATCAAGTTGTATCCCACAGGTTTGAGTTTTGTCAGATCCAGTGAAGAATGATGGATGAGACCATGAGGACCTTTCACCATATTGCACTACATAGCCCGTGAGCTATGATCAGCAGATTACAATGGCCATTAATCTAATTTAGTAACATTGTCCACACCAAAAACCTTATGGATACACAAGACTCAAGCATGAACTCTGTGGATGTCCATACTCATCCTGGAAGTGGGGAAGGATATCTGGGTTCTCTTTAAAAAACAGGGGCTTTCAGGTTCCATCAAAACCTCCCAACCTCCCCACTCAACAATATTTGTATAATTGGGGAGGCCAACTCCACTTGGCAAATCCAGCTGCATGACACCAGAGATCTACATCTGTAAGAGCGCCATTTTGGGAAGGGGGCATTTTTGCAAAGCACTAATGTACAGAGTATTTTCCCCACTAACCCCTGATGAATTGGTTTAGCATTTTGAGATTTGGAAATTTGTGTAGGGGTTCTCCTGGGGCAAAAAGGTGGAGAAAGGCTGGGTTAAGGTCATGATCATCCATACACTGGTCACTAAAATTTTTCAAAAGGACAGGAAAGTGGGGAAGCTTATTAAAGTTGAGTAATAATGTCTGGTTTTTGGAAGATATCAAGAGAACCTGTCACTTTGTCCACACATTTCTCTGTGTGGACAAAGTGACACTCTGGGAACACAGCAGTAGGGATGAGCCTCTGACATTCTCGAGAAAATTTCCCTGAACTTCCAATGGGTCTGCGAAATTTCAGCGAACCAATTTTGCGAATTCCATTGAAGTCCAGGGTGCAGGTTCCCACACTCCCTGGGTTGATAAGTACAGCCCAGGGAGCGTGGGAACCTGCTGTCACAGCTGATTGGAGGCACGTGAGTGCCTGCAGGCGAATTCTCAATGGAGTTTCTCTGTTGAGAGTTCATCTAATTTTGGCAAGAACACGACCTCATGGTGAACCACATGGCCGTTCTCGCTTACTTGTTCTGATCAAAGATGTTCAAGATCGAAATTAAAAATGTTGCTCGCTCATCCCTACACTGCAGACAAAGTTAGAAGACTTCTCAAGAACAACAAGCGGGGAGTTACCTGCAGGTTAGCAATGCAATAAAGGAAGTATTGGCCAAGATGGAAGTGCTGTATAGCCATCATTGTAATGACAATGGCCCAGTCTGTAGTGGGGTGTCCAATTGTGCCCTTAGATTGGGGCGCAGCCAACCGATGACCTTGCACAACTTGACCAGATGTATTGCCAAAGAGGTGCAAAACTCTGCCATGTTATCTGGTTAGTTTACACCTTAGTCCTCAGGTATTAATGGCTTGCAAGCTTTGGAATGAAGAAGTTAAATTTTTGCAACAGAAAATTAAATAATTTGGATATTTTGTTTGTGGAAAACTACTGAATGTGATTCTGTAGAATAAAAATGATGACCATAAAAGATTTTATGTTTCCAGTTCTTAATTCCTAAAATTCAGACGAATTTCTGTGTGTCCCGGGGGCGCCGATTATTCGGTCGGTAAGTCCCTCCTGCGCTCGCGTTCGGTTATTTCGTCTTGACACACAGTCTGTTTATGGAAGCCAGCTGTCAGCCATAATGTAAATCTCATACGTGACTTAAAAAACTTTACAGCTCCCCCCTCCATCTGCACGCAATGATTTTAATTTGTTTTAATCAATGTGCCGTTTTCTTTCTGCTGTGCAATTTCAGTTGTTAGACTGATGACCCTGTGCAAAGGCAAGAAGCCGATGAAATTGCAAAATGAAACTATTTAACACTTTGTGATGCGTTTCTTGTAGCTCAGACACCTTTACCCTACCTTCTGCTATACCTTTATTCTTCTATAAGCCAATTAATGGTGATTAGAGCTGGTAAAAAAGAGAGATTCTCCTGCTAGAATAGTGAAAATGAAGATTGAAGATCAAGACAGGTTCCAGGCTTGCTACAAGATGGCAGCCTTACCAAATTGACCACCTAGTGGCATCACTATGCAAGTCTAACAAATACCCCTGAAGAAGCCTAAGGGTGAAACGCGTCGGGTTAAGGTGCCATTAAAAATACCAGTAACCGCCCCCCTCACCGGCACAGTGAAGGAGGGGAACTATTATTGTCAGACAAACAAATGTCTAAATTAAGGCCCTCTTCACCCAGCAATATTTATGGGGAATGTCAATGTACTAAGGCTGATATAAACCTTTCCTCTCCTCTTTTTCATTTTGTTTTATGAAGTTTGTTAGATGTTGGCCACCTAAACAAACTAGTGGTAAGGGAGTGTACTTTCTTTTCTCTCTCAATGTAAAAACTTTTGTTTGGTCCAAGGATAGGGGTGGAGTGAATAACACAAAATTACAAAGTTACACAAAGTTACAAACAAACCCATCCGGCCTGCAGATGGTTCTGTGCACAGAAAAAGAAGTACAATAGTAAAAATAATAATAAAATAATTGCAGTGCTTAAAAAATGCAAACAAAAGTTTATTTGTTCAACAACCACCATTTTTGGGTCCATAAAAAAAAAATTAGTAGCATATGTGGAGAGTTTACTAACCCATATCGCCTCTACTTAGATAGGTCATTTCTACACATCACTGACCCCCATCCATTAAGGAGTTAAGAAATATGACTACGTCACACAGACAGGAAAGAAATAGATCTCAGTAATGGGCCATAGGGTGCCCTGGGGGATATTTACTCTTTGTTGCAGCCCCGGAGGACATCTCGCCCCATCGTCCTTACCTGCATAGGTTGCAACGTTCCTCTTCTATGTCGTGATTGTTCCTTGAGGACTTGTTAGGTAACTTTGTGCTTTATTAAAGGCTTGTATGATTAAAAGAGTATCCGGCACAGCCCAGATCTTAGTAAAGGGAAGGCGGGGAGTGGGATAAGGAGCCAGGGGGTGCATGAAGCATCCTACCTGTATGAGGTGCAGGTTGAAGCGTCTTACCTGTATGAGGTGCAGGTTGAGTTGCTGTTGGAACACACAGGCCCAGGAATAGGGGAACAGCTCAGCACACCGTCCTCCCAGCACTGTGAGCCTGTCCCAGCCTCTTCCTATTATTAGGTTACCTCTTGGCACCACTTCCCACAGTGTGTCAGCACAATACCCAGCCTCCCCTGACATCATCCTGCAGCCGGAGCATCTGCAAGGGCGAGGCGTGGATCAGCCTGAAACCTGATGTCTGCAGGAGCTGCCTCCAGTGACAAGGTGAGGACCACTTATGGAGTATGCAGAGTCCTGCAAGTACCAAATTCCCCAAATAAATGATAAACTATAATAGCCATCAGCTCATTGTCTATGTACTCAGTGCAGTGTAAAGCGGCCTCAGGACAGAAGCAGTGCAAGCAGGGAAGCCCTAAAGTTACTCCAGACAGGTTCTCTTTATAAAACATATTAGTAAAAATTTACCTCTGCTGCAATCAATTCTGATCCCTCAAAATGATGGCATTACTGCATCAGCCTGTGTATAATTGATTCTGATATTGTATATACTTAAATATAAACCAAAAACCAAGGTACTTATTGTCACCTGAAAATACAGAAAAAAAAATTGACTTGAGTATAAACCTAGGGCACAAAATGCGGCCCTAAAAAAACCCTAAACTACAGAATTGAATGAATAAATAAAATGTATTAATATACAATAAAATTATTATACATCGATAAAATCAATGTGAATTCATTGGTAAATACATCCATTGAGTGTTATTTTCAAAACAGAAAAAAATCCCAGGGGCTCAATCTGTATATTTTTCCCTTTTTACAGGTTAAAAAATGTACTTTTGAGTTGGGTATGATGGGTCTTACTGTTGGCTACCAGTAGATGGTGCTGTGACCTCCTATAAAGTGTATAACAAACTCATATATCTGAGTTTGCAATACACTTCACATGGGGGACACAGCGCCATCAAGTGGCCCAAAAAGGAAATGAGACATTTTTTTCCGAATCCAGTGCATTGTAACTATGAAAGTTGCTGGATAGATTCTGACGCGTAGACTGACTAATCTGTAGCTGGATTTTTTCTCACTGTGTAGTACCATGCAGCTTGATTGCCATTTGTCAGAACACCAGAATTGGCAGGTATGCCATTGGTGCCCTGTTGTCTTCACAGGTGAAAGCAGATGTACTCTGAGCACCGTGGTGGGTATTATGCTGCCTGCAAAATAATCAAGCATTACTGGTTTGGCAAGTGGTTAAGTGAAGGTCTGCGGGGGGCATTTCCTTGGAGGACCACACAAACCTCCAGACATTGGTACCCTGACTGCTTTTGGGTACTGATATGAAATCCTCAGACCCATTGGCAGATCTTACACTGGTGCAGTGGGCCTGAGTTCCTCCCGGTGCAGGACAATGCCCAGCCCCATGTGAGTGTATGGGCAGATCCAAGATGATGAAGGCATTGACGCCATTGTTCTCCATGTTCCCCAGATGTGAATCCAATAGAGACCCTTTGGGACATTATATATTGGTGTATTCCATCATGTCGCTCCTACAGACTGTGCAGGAGCTCACTGATGCCCTGACCCTGGACCCCCAGTGCACCATTCAACGTCTTAACAGAAGTACACCCATACATTGGGGGAGAACACAGAGACGTGGGAGACCATACACACAAATAGGCCGCAATATGAGCTGCTGTGTTGAAATCCAAACAGGTTTTATCATTCTGTGATTTCAGACCTTTACTTTGATTTTAGTGTGATTTTGAATCCAGCCCCCATTGGGTCAAAGTTTAGTTTCTAATGACTGTTGTTACATCATTTTGTATATATGAAAAAACAATTTTTTAACAATAATTTTTAACATTCCAGTCACTGGGTCTGTTCTGTGATTTCTGGGTTCTCTTCTTTTTTTTGAGAAATATCTAAAGAGGGATTTTAGTTCAACTTCAGCACTGTAATAAAATAAATGACCAGCAGATGGCAGCAGAACCAAACAAAAACTAAACCACTAATTTTTTGCATTTATTGTCCAGCACAAGGGAAGAATATTACAAAGTTTTAGTTTTAGCAAGGATGCGACAGACTGAGAATATTGTGCTGTGATTAGGTGGTGTAGGGGCCAAAAAAGGCTGATTATATAGCTGATCACAGGGAAAACAATGCTTTCTTAAACATGCCGCACTGTGTGCCATAATTAGGCTAAAAATCATATTAAGATTATGAAGTTTAATTTGTAAAAGAATGCATCCCTAGCATGCTGGAGGCATTTTAAATGCCATTCCTATAGGCCTAATAAAAGCTGGAAGCATGCTCATATAATGAGAATGCTTTCTGGGAAAATAGCAATGAAGGTATTGGAAAGCAGCCAGCTGTATAAGTACTAAAATTATCAGTACTGCTCTCTGCAGATAGTAAAAACATGCACACATCTTTATTAGCCTATATATACTGAATCTGTATGCTTGCTTTGCAAAGGAATGCAAATATGGTTCCTGCAGTGCATAACTGAGCATTGTATTTTGCAAAAAGCATGCACATTGCTATGGCTTGCATTGGTTACTGGATGCTGCACAGCAATGATTGGCGCTGCATTGAGCTGCATTGAGCTGTTAAGGTGCATATGAGGTGCCATTAACAATGATCAGCAACCCAGCACATCAATATAATGCCCTAATGGGAAGGAGCCCTAAAGCAGAAACAACATATATATGGAGGGGTAAGATACAGCAATGTCCATCTGTATACTTGTTATGAGTCAGAGTAGAAGGAGCAGAATGACAGCCAAGGAAGCAGCATTTTTAGAAGGATGGAGTGCTGTCATGTGTTGCCTTTCCCATCCTGGACAGGTGAGACATATGAAATGGGAGCTCATCCTACACACAGGTGTGTGGGGGAGGGGGCTGCCCAGTCCTGATCTGCAGGTTATCCAGGTGTAGTTACCTGGCTCTCCTCCCTTATACATGCTAACAGGTGAGCTTTCTGCTCACAAAGACCCTGGGATGGACAAACCGGACCACTAAGATCTGTCTGTACGTCAGGTACTGATCCTGTGTATATGGAACCACTGACAGGTAATGGGAGCTGATTACCTTATTACACCTGGACAGGAAGGAGGACACCTTATAGCACCTTCTTCATACCTTTGTGTAGCTATTTGCATGAATCTTTTATTATGTTGCCCAGGTGTACTGTCATGCATTGCCTTTCCCATCCAATGAAATCAACCTGACAAGTATTTTATTATTTTATCTGGAGAAAGAGAAACACCAAACTTAGAATACTTAGTATACCAATTTCTTAGAATATATTGCATCCAAGCAATGTTTTTCTAACTTTTTTTTGGCGAGTGTCCCAAAAGTGCAGCTTCAGGGGCAACTTTATTCCATTGTCTTTGGGTCTGACCTGTCAGCAAGTCCTATTGGTGCATGGAGACTCTTCCTCTACTCTCCTTCCTCCCATCACCCCCAAATGGGCATTATTGGGCACGGCTGAATGGCGTGGCAAAGGTGCCAGGCTCACATTATCTGTGCCATTGAGAGTAAGACAATCGTCCGCTGTTAGATCTCCTGCACCACCCACTATGCACCTAATATAAAGCTGCAACTTTTTCACATGGAGTGTATCAAAACTACCCAACGGAAGGACACATTCACCCATATTTTCTATGACGCTTGAGAAAGCTTTATTGCTACATTGAACCACATGAAGATTACGCCAATGTTTTCACCTTTTGGTACTAAATGAAGATCACAGAGATTGACCCTTCCATCCTTATCCTTCCAACTTATGTTCCTTCCTCATTGGATCACTTTTTCGGGAATCCTCCGTTCTGTCCGTTTGGTCTCGTTGCTTCTTTGGCTTTTGTTGCATTTTTGATAGAAATAATATTGCGCTTTATCTCTGCTCGGCTGATATTTCAGGGTTCCTCCCGAGGTTGCTGGGGGTTCCTTGAGCACTTTGTATCTCCAATTTGGCTATCTGTAAGGGTGACATTCTTCCCAATGGCCAGCAATGTAAGAGGAATTCATCCCACTGACCACCATGCTAATGGATATAATCATTATAGAAGGGATCCCTGAGACCTGAAAGTTTTATATTCATTTATATATTTTTTATATATAGTGCTTTTATATAGTTATGTACTTTACTTTTCTATTTATTACATTGTCTTATTAACCTCATTAAAAAGTTTTCATAAATATGGAGTAAAAAATAGGAGCGTCTCACTTCTCAGAAAATTATATTTGTGGGTTTAAATCCCCTTCAGGACTAAATGTGAGAAAATAGGAAATGTTGGATCAGTGAAGGGGTTAATCTCCTCTGCTAAACGCTTCCGCCTCGTCAGCCGCTGACTGCTGGGAAATCGGGCTGACACACACCGGCTGCGTCAGGAAGTGGTCATGTAACCTTTCCATGGTAGGGGACCCCTGATCCGCCCGGCAGAGTTCCTCATAATGATGTATGAAAGTGAAAGTTCAGGGTGAATCTCCCCTGGGGGCTTTCTGGGAGTGGAGAGCTTTCTATTCATCAGGGCACACGGACCACCTGCATAGAAAGGTAAGAAGAGCCCCCCAGTCTGTGACGTAGAATAATTTGTGTTTTTGGGGATGAAGGGGGCGGCTTTGTCATTCTTGTCATCTGCTAAAAAAAAAACTGCCAGAAAACGCCAGCTGAGCATTTCAACAATGGTTGTCATTCACTCGTTTATTCATTCGTCGTCTTATTTCTGATCACTAGAATAAAGGTGAAAAGCCGGAAACTGGCGTGGTGTCAGATTTTGGGTTTCCCCCAATAATCAGGATTGGGGGGTTAATGGGAAACCTCTGCAGCCCTCTATAGCAGCAACCTGCGCTGCACATCACAATATTTGGGAATGGTGGGGTGTATGGGTGTAATATTTTTAGGGGTGTACAAGGGAAACTAGTGCTTACCTGTACACAGAATGTAAGCCCCCCGGCTCCAGGGGGTTCAGAGATATGGGGGTCACAGATTCAAAAATGTGGGTGCTAATGGCTCCTATCTTGAGACCCTTGGGGCCCCTAAATCTGGCATGCAAATTGGGGAATCCAAGGGCCCCTGGGCTGTGAGCTGCCAGGCCCCATAGTTGTAATAAGAAAACAAATACAGATGAATGAGCAGCAAAACTGACCAGGCAGTGTTTTTTAATTGGGTCCCCACAGCTCAGAACCCAGGGGCCCCAGACATGGGACTACTGCTGTGTTCCACCATCAACAATGTAACGTCAAGCAGCCCCCTTAGACTCTTAGGTGATGCTGTATAATATTCCCCCTAGTTTATATTATAGTTAGGTAAAAGGAGAGGTGGTGGAGCTGGGCCAGCACACTAAGCATTTGGACCCTTACAAAAAAGAGAGAGGATTGTATATCAAAATGTAACAAGTTCAGTTGCTTTTACCTGCATTTATGTTAGTGACAGGTTCTCTTGAATCTAATCTATAACATCCCACTGCAGTTTTAACATATATTATTGTAATTGCAGCATTTTCAGTAATCTGTGCTCATAAAAATAAAAAATCCCTGCCATGATGGTCTTTGTTCGGGCCCTTCCTGTTAAAGCGTGTATTCTTAGCAAAGTGAATGTTTGCTGCATTTACTAAGCTAAGTGAATTGTTTATTGCAAAGTGCAAGTTCAAAGAAGTAATAAGCAGCCTGAACGCCCTAAATAAATCCACGCCAGTAAATGAGTGCTGATCCCACCTGCCCTGACATGCTGGGGGAGCGCACACTAATAGTTCCTCTTGTTTGGGTTACAGCCCCGTGACTCGGGAGGGCCCATGTGTCCCTGCAGCACAGCCGAATACTGATTCAGACTAACTCGCTGCAACGTGTAAGCCAGCAAAAATATCCAAGGATATAAATGGAGGCCCTGAGAGGTGCAGGTTATTATAATTATTAATATTATTATCATTAAACAGGATTTATATAGCGCCAACATATTACGCAGCACTGTACAATAAATAGGGGTTGCAAATGACAGACTAATACAGACCGTGATACAGGAGGAGAGGACCCTGCCCCGAAGAGCTTACAATCTAGTAGGTGGGGGAATTTACACACAATAGGATGGGAGATATGTAGTGGTGGGAAGTAGTGATGGTTTCAAAAGACAGAAAAAGATGGGTAGTTAAGGTTGAAGCGTTGAGTTTTGAGGGCTCTTTTAAATGAGCAGAAAGTAGGAGCAAGCTGAATAGGACGAGGAGGACCATTCCAGAGAGTCGGGGCAGCTCTAGAGAAGTCTTGGAGCCATGCGTGTGAGGAGGTTATGAGTGAGGAAGTCATTAGTAGGTCATTGGAGCAGAGAAGAGAGCGGCTAGGGGGGTATTTTTTTTACCAGGTCAGAAAGGTAAGTGGGACAAGAACTGTGGAGGGATTTGAAGAGCTTGAATTTGAGTCTAAGGTGAAATGGAAGCCAATGGAGAGAACTAAAAGAAGACGCACCAGAAGAGGAGCGGTGGGAAGGATGGATGAGTCTGGCTGCAACATTCATAATAGGTGCAGATTGTCCGCTCCATGCTCACTAGTGTTATTCTAGGCCATTCCTTGCCCCCTGATCAGGGGTTGTAACATTTTTGAGGGCCCCTGTAATTTCTAGCAATATAACGCAGGGGCAAAATGTTGTGATCTCCAAGTCTGATAAGTTTCTTTTTCTATTTTTTTTTTTTTTTAATAGAACAGAGTACAGAATGATCCTAAGTGGCATTCCGGAGGGAGCTCTACTGGAAATTCTGTCCCTCGTCCCCGCCTACGATCTCATTCTGCGCTGTCGGCTGGTTTGCAGCTTATGGAGGGATATTATTGACTCGCCTGCTTTGTGGAAGAAAAAGTGTCAGCGAGATGGACTCGTCTCTAAACTATCCCAGCGGATCCCACCGGACTGGAGGATGTTCTGCTTCTTCCACCTGAAAAAAAAGAATTTACTTAAAAATTCCTGTGCTTCAGGTAAGAAGAGTTCTCTCACTATCTTTGATGGACTTCTGGGTCTTCAAGTAGTCTCTAATACTTACTCTCCTAGGTGGCCTTTTAGTTGGGTATAATCCTCCTGGGTGGGTCCCCAACTAGTCCTTACATTGCTATGCGGGCGCTTATTTAGTTCCTTATACACCTGGATGGATCTTTAGCTGATTTCCCAATCATCCTGGGTTATAAACTAGTCCTTCCTCTCCTAGGTGGACTCTTAGTTGGGTTATAGCCCTCATGGATTGGTCCTCCGCTGGTTACTTGTTCTCCTAGGTGGACTGAAAGCTAGTCTTTTCTAGTCTTTTCTGGGTGAAAAGCTAACTTTTCTGGGTGGGTTCCTAGTTCTCCTAGGTGGGTTTCCATCTTGTATTCTTCTGGATGGACTATTAGTTGGTTTATAATCCTCCTGGGTAGATCCTCTTCTGCTTCCTACTTCTAGGTGGACTCCTAACTTGTCATAATTATCCTATGTGGACGTTCAATTGGGGTATAATTCTCTTGGGTGTGATGGTTCCTAGGTGGGTCCTAGCAAGTCTTACCTCTCCTCCTAAGTGCACTCTATTGATTCCTAATCATTCTGGGTGGGTTCCTACCCTGTAATAACTCTCCAAAGTGGACTTCTTGTTGAGTTTTATTCCCCCTAGGTGGGTCTTCTGCTAGTTCTCAGTTTTCATAGGTGGGCTCCCCGCTAGTGATAAATCTTCTAGGTGGGTCTTTAGTTGATTCCTAATCCTCCTGGATTGATCCTCAACAGGTCCCCTAATCCTCCTGGGTCTTTAGGTAATCCCTAATCCTCATGAGTATGTTCCTACTTAGCCCTTATTCTCCTAGGTGGACTTTTAGTTAGGGTATAATTCTTCTGGGTGGGTCTTCTGCTGGTTCCTAATTCTCTTAGGTGGCTGTTAGTTGATTCCTAATCCTTCTGGATGGATTTTTGGTTGGGTCTTATTCCTCCTGGGTAGGGCCTCAGTGGGTTCCTAGTTGGTGGGCTTCCACCAGTCCCATCTTTTCTAAGTGGGCCTTTAGTTGATTCATAATCCTCCTAAGTGGATCTTCAACTGGTCCCCTTATCCTTCTGGGTCTTCAGGTAATCCCTAATTCTCCTAGGCGGGTTCCTACTTAGTCCTTAGTTTCCTAGGTGGACTTTAGATTGGGATATAATTCTTCTGGTTCCTGGTTCTCATAGGTAGGCTGTTCCTAATCCTTCTGAGTGTATTATTAGTTGGGTCTTAGTCCTCCAGGGTAGGTCCTCAGCTGATTCCTAGTTCACATTGATGGGCTTCTACCTAGTCCTTTCTCTTCTAGATGGGCTCTTTGTTGATTCCTTGTGCTCCTGGCTGAGCTCCTAGGTGAGCTTTTAGTTGGATTATAATCCTGGGTGGGTCCTTAGTTGGTTCCTATTTCTCCTGGGTGTGTTCTAGCTAGTTCTATCTCCCTTAAGTGGAAATTTGTGGAAACCTAATCCTCCCTGGCGGGTTCTCAAGTTCTTTGTGAACGGTGAGCTTAAATATTTAGGGAGAATTTTTTTTTTTTTTTTGCCAGAAGGCTTCCAGCACTGGAATATAGAAGAAAACAGCGGGGATGAGTGGAAAATTGAGCAGCTCCCAGGGGCCCATGGACAGCCATTTCCAGACGAAAAAGTTAAAGATTACTTTGTTACCTCTTACGGGTATGTAAGCCATGTTTTTTTTTCAGTCTGGAAAAGGGGGATAATTATTTCACTTCCAGTCACAAAAGATGAATAGGCATTAAAGCAAATACAGAAGAAAAAGCCAAAAATACAAATTATACAACATATGCTCTTATAAAAATCCTATAAAGTTTTTTCACTACAACTGGATTGGTTTGCATGTTTTCTAACAACATGATTATCTGGTATCTGTAAGAAGTATTGGGCGTATGATTCAATATTACTGAGAAGTTTTTTGGAAGATTTACTTTTTCTAAAAATTACCTCTTTACCCTTAGTAGCAAAAATATTGAGAAGTTCATTCTAATCATTATTTCTTGGTCGTATTTGCTCCTCCATAGTGGTATGAACTCTGCAATCCTAGATAATAAAACCCCATTGTTAGGCTCATGATGCTGTTCAATTTGTCCTCAAAGGGCCAAGTGTATTTTTGCTAGACATTTATCATTATTAGTTGGGTCTTATTCCTCCTGGGTAGGTACTCAGCTGGTTTCCATAAATGGCACCAAATGTGATGGTACAGGGGTTGAGACGAGCCGTCATCAGTACTCATGAAGTTGTGCAGTGCATGGAAGTGCAGGGGACCTTGGGAATGACAGCTGCTTTAAGCACAAGACACCCCTGGGTGTTAGGGTGGACGGGGAGCTTTGTACAGACCGTAAAAGAATTTAGGTTTTTGTTCCTTTTTATATATTGAAACTTTCACTTTTACAACCATCCCATCTTCCCAAAAACCAACCCTACAAGTTGAGGAGCCACAGAGGACCCTCTCCTGCACTCCCTCCCAAATCCACATCACCACATTGTAAATATCTTTTTGCTTTCTTTTAGAATGTGTTTAAAAAGCCAATTGATTGACCTTGAGGCGGAGGGATACCCCGGACATTGGATGGATGCCATGCAGCCAGATATAGTCATAAGGGACTGGTAAGAGTTGCTCAAATGATAACATTTTATGTCCTAGACTTGAGGTTTCGGGAGGCACAGATTGGCAGAAAGGATTCCCCTAATACATACTTTGTATTTGTTACCCAAATTTCAATGCAATCAGGAGTTATTTGCCCTGACTGTGCTTTTTTAATTTTTTAATTTGAAAATTTATGTAAAAACCAGAATCTTTGTTTGTTGGATGCAGTTGGGGTAACCAGGCTTCTGTTGCTGTCTGCTGGGAAAATTAACTTTTTACATTTAAGTCCTCGTGACTACTATGATCATGAAAGTGATGGGGAATCTAGTTTTAAGCTTCCACCAGACATAAAAAAGGTGAAATCTTCCAATGTCAATGTGTTCTGGTGCCAATTATCTAAGAGGGGATTTCCATCACTTTTGCTCTCTTCCTTTTCTTGTAGTTTCCCTTCCCAAAAAGTGAAAATGGAACCATGCAAATCACAAGTGTGTAAAAATAAATAAGATTGTTCCTGTGCTTTTTTCTCTAGGTATGCTGCTAGACATGACTGTGGGAGTATGTACGTGTTAGATGTACAGCTGCTATCCAAGGAGAAGACCATCATCGAAGGCTTTCTTCCCGATCAGATTTTCATAGAGCAATGGAGTGACGCCAAGTGGTCTCAGGTATCTCCGTCCACTACCTTTAGGTATCTGATGTATAAAGGGCACATTGTGGGGTTATCATCTGCTGCTTATATCAGACTGTAGAGGAAGGTGAAGAGAGCCAAAAAAATTGAATTCAGTATAATTCTGTTAGTTGACATGTTTCGTTAGATTGATGCTCCTCCTTCAGGGCTTTGGTACTGTTAGACCTGTTGGTCATGGCCCTGCAGTCTGGATCCATCTATGGAATCAGTGTGCCTATAGTAATGCTTTAACATCCTTTATTTATGGGTTTTGGGATAGGAGAATCTTATAACATGAATAACAAGTATGAAAGCAGTAGTACAAGTTCTGCATATAAAAGTGAACCAAAATAATAACGTATACATTCAGGGTAAGTCATATGTGAAATGTTCTGGAGTTGGTACAGGAAGTGTGAGGGTAAAGGAGCGGGTGCAGGGGGTAGGGTATAAAGGAGGGATATTTGGTTAACTAGTGCCTCCAGCAGATAGGGTTCAAACCAGTGTTCAAAATACTTTTGTATGGGATAGAGCAGTGGTGGCCAACCTTTTGGACCTCACGGACCACTCATTTCATGGACTCCGAATCGTGCATGCACAGGGAGCCGTGCATCACTCAAAGGGGGAGAAACTTCCCCAGATTGACATCATGATGCCAGAACCCAACCACTCTCCCATCGAAGGTCTGAGCCTGTGATGGGAGAGCGGCTGGGTTGTGTACAGAGACACAACTCGCCCACTGCCCTGAGCCTGCGATCCATACAGGAGACATGCTCCACAGGTCTGGTCGGAGTGCCCCCCCAGCTGGGTCCTTCTCCTGACCCCACTGGGGGGCACACCAGCCAGAGCCACGGACCACCGATTGGATAGAGTATGCGATAGGGTGTAGCTAGTCATGTATGTGGGGGAGTAGTCTAACTGTCTAAGGCCCTTTGCCCCAGACATTCTCGCCAATCATGGGAGCTCAGATATCCATAGATTGCGCTGGGTCCAACTGGTTTCTATATTCCTGAGAGGAGAAGAATTCAGACCAGTAACACCAGGTATTAAATAATTGTCTGCTTGCTCCTCTGGCAGAGGAAATGAGGTCTTCTATTCTGTTGAATTCGGGGCTACAGCCGCCCCTGGGGTGGGGGGTTCAGTCCTCCGCCAGTATGCAGCCATGCAAGACATGGCCTCCACTATCATGAGTACTGATAGTTTGTAATAGTAATGCATTCTTTGCACATTTATTTGCTCACCTAGCACTATGGTAAATCCCATATGCTTAGTAGAGGTTACTGAACTGCAGTTTTGTGGACTTTTAATATTTTTTTTTTTTAATTTGTAGATTGAACACAGATTTAAAAACTATGGACCTGGAGTCCGGTACATCCTTTTCCGGCATGGGGGAAAGGACACCCAGTTCTGGGCTGGCTGGTACGGCATTCGAGTGACCAACAGCAGCATTCTTATTGACCCCGGAGACCTCAGCACGTAGCACAGACATATTATATTGTTATTTTTCTGATCACTATGTACTGTGTGATATCTATGGACCGGATCTCAAAGTGTAAAAATACCCAGTGCTTGGCCCACTGATCAAGTGTTTGTTTAATCAATCTTTCTGCAGATGACTCCCACTGATAAACCCTTCCAGTTTTTGGGGTATGTATGCTGTGCAGTCCTCCACTTATTGCAGTCATTGATATTTTGCAAATATTAGGCTATGTTTTGAAATATGACAAATTTCTAACAAATATATGCCAGCTAGCTCCTTTACATTAGAGCAAATGATTAGAATATGCCACATCCCTTTCAATCTAACATTGCAAGACACTTTGGTTTGGCTAAGTCATTGGCCTTGGGCCTTTTAAAGCATATAAATATTTTTTGAACACCTCAAGCAATATATTTAGAAATAATCCAATGCTTTATTAATTTATAATTCATAAAACTTGGTTTAAAACATCACAAAAATCTAAAATTTGGTACATATTAAATCCAGAGGTTAGTACATAATGAATAGGCGAATGATGTATCGACGTGTTTCTCAGAACAAAGTCCGCTTCATCAGGAGTTCATTAGCCTATTTAATACAGACATTTACATATTCATTATACCAACTCAGCATTATCTTTATGCAAATATTGTATTGACATGTAAAGCTCTTACTGCTATCAATAGAACAATCTGTTTTCTGGATAAATGAGTCGCAGGATCAATCAATGCAGGTATCCTATATCAGGTTGGTACAGGCTTCAGGTTAAAATGAAAGAGGCTAATTCACTTTAACAGTTTACTTTGATTGCATTTTCACATCTTAGTGACAAGCCAAACAAGTGAGGATTTGAAACCCTTCATTACCCAACCTCTATCTGTGAGTGTGCATCAGACAATATCAATTAACTAGTTAATCCCTATTTTGGATTTTAACATATATTCTCACCTATTGATGCAATCGTTTCCAAACTAGTAGTTTTCTTTATTCATATATATTCCAATGGTAAGTGAATGATTTGTTTCAAAAGGGACTAGAGCACAAAGAGAGAGGGGCAATGAATGTAGTCATATCTAATTAGTGCTACTGAATATACTATTTCATATCAATCAATAAATCCCTCATGCTTAAGCCTATCATAGACTTAGTAACAGATTAATACAAAACAGGTAAACTATAGTCATGGAATTATCATTTCATATTTTAGAAAAAAAAAAAGATTTTGATTAAATATCATAGCCAAGACTTACAGGCAATTTAGGAGGAACTAGATATGCTTCATCATCAACATGCAGAGATTTTGTCATCGGAGGCCTTCACTACCAAAACCATAGATATTCAAAACTTTTTACAAAAGTTCAATTCCTAATTGGTAGCAAGCAAGGTGAAAGAAATCCTCAAAGATAAACAAGCTTTCATATCCCAACAAGCCTATAAATGGGTTCAGAATCAGAAGCAATGGATACCAAGGAAAAAATCTGCTCAAGATGAAGGAACAATGGCGACCACCGATGTGATGGTCTCTGAATGCGCATTATCAACCTCAGAATTCGATAGGGTAATATAAATGCTACAAGAAACAAGGTATCAAAAGGGTCACTCCGGAAATATCGCCCACAGATACACAAAGGATGAAAAGATCGCACATTACACAAGTACCAGCACCCGAACCCTCGGGTTCCTCAGCACCTAATCCCCCAGAAATAATCACTGAGCCACAATAGTACACAGCACAAATTATTAGTAATGGAACTTTAGTCCCATCGCTATCACAAAGCACACTCAACGAGGACCCTACACCTCTTAATCGTCTGCCATCACTAATCACATCAACGACTCTTCGTAGTCGCTCACATGCCCCAATGACGGGTACGATAGACAATTACATTTACAAAATACCGTCCAAGATGGGCAGTTAGATGTCATCAACCAATAATCAAAGCCATGGGGTTGTGTGGCAATTACATGTGTATTTGTTTTTTCATAATACAGGAAGAACATCTTTATAATAAAGTGATACATGACTGCGGTATGCAAGAGCCCTCCTTTAACCAACACACTCCTTCCTCCTACAGCAATATACTTCCTTTACAATAACAACAGACACCTGCGGGTATGGTGTAAATGGCCATATGGCCGTTTATTATTTTACAACTTTGTAATCATATAAAGACTGTAACTTTTATTTACATTACAACCATCTCTAAAAAATTAACAAACAGGTGACCCAAATTCCTCCCCTCAGGTGGCAGGTCCTTGCCGGCTTTAACTCTATCACCACCGTTTACCTGTATCTGCTTTAATTGATATATCTGACCGGCTCCCTGACGCCACTCCTCCATCTCGGGAACAAAATCAATCACGCATATCATAACCAACCTTAACAACTCTTAACCCCTTAAAACTTTTGGAGACCCCCATACCATAGATGGCTCTCCACACACCAACATTTTACTAATTCAACACCACCACCACATTCTGTCCCATGAGGACCTCACACCACCACTGCGCTACAAGTAAAAAAACCTTATACTTTGCGCCCCTCCACACCTGCAGAGCCCTAAGTATCCCTTCCTGCAGTCCCATACACCACAAATCAATGCTCACTGCGTTTAAATGAACCCCATCACCTTGAAGATGCAATGGGTAATCCGCCTCCAACTCACGATGGCCAACAACAATACCCCCGCTCATAACAATGAACCTCCCTATTAACCTTGACTCTGGCCTTGTTCAACCTGGTCACAGATCACGCCCACCGCCATTTGGTCTTGCCCACCATCCCTGACCACACTACTATCATCTTACGGAAGGCAGTGCACAACCTCAAGAAGTCCCATTGAATGTCCTTGATAAGCTCTGTCATGGACCTAACCCCCAAATCATTGCCACCAGAGTGAATTACTTCTATATCCAGTGGCCTATCCATCCTAGAAAAATTATGGATTTCGGGCAGCACCCTTCCCCACAACATGCCCAGGACCCCAATCCAGCGAAGTACTCCCTCTGTATGTGATATGCCCAGCTGGCGACCCTCAGGGTGGACCGTCTCCCTCCTGGCGACCCACCACACGTAGGAATGTCCTGTAAACCCCAACATTTAAACCAAAAGGCCAGACCGGCCATCTTTTTATTCAACCCAGAAACGGACATACCAAGTTCAATGGCCCTGCAAATAAAACACAGAACCAAACATACATAATCATCATTAGAATGAGCACCACCAAACTCACCGCAGGAATTTCCCCAATTTTGATTGTACGCTAACTATGTACGCTAGCTTGTTGTACGCTAACTATGTGGACCTGGCTACTGACCGTTGAAGCAGAGACATCACGAGTCTGTTACAACTCACCAGAATTCCGGAGGGCAAGGAGTCAATTCTCCGCCACTGCAACCGAGACAAAGCATCCGCAACAACGTTGGATTTGCCCAGAATATGCACCAACCACAAAAACACATTAAAGCGCAGACACAACAAAACCAAATGTCCAATGTCCAAGCAAACATATCACCGGCAGGGATGAAGCAGACCATTTATTCACTGCCTGCACCACCCCGGATTGTCACAGTGAAAACAAATGCGCCTATTGGCAAAATGACAAAGCTACCATTCAACCGCCAACACATTTGGGAACAATTCCAATAGAACCAAATTCCCCACCAAACCAGCCCTGCGGTCAAGGGCCTGCACTCTATGGGCCCTGAAAATAAGCACCATACGCACCTTACCCTGTCACATCCGTGTAGAGATCCATGTCCACCGAGGTCACTGGCCCCGCCATCCATAACGCCCTCCCATTACACTCCTCCAAGAATTCCTGCCAAATCCGCCCTCAATTCAGCATTCAACTGGACATAATGACTCGGGCATCGAACCCCCCAGTTGCCACGGCCAATCACCTTGCGAAAATCCTTCCCATAGGCGTTATTCTAAACGCAAAATTAAGCTTACCCAGCAGTGATTGCAGCTGGCATAAACCTAACTTGCGCCTTCCAGCAGCCTCCCGTACTTCCTTCTTCAGATCAGCCAACTTAGTTTCAGGAAGCCTGCATTCCATGGCCATAGCCACAGCTCTGTCATGGGACCCACCGTTTTTTCAGGTGCAGGGGGACCCCAAACCTGTCAGCCACAATCTGTAAAGTGCCCAGTAACACCCTGCACAACCTAGACTCCCGTAGACCCACACACAAGAAATCATCTCAATAATGTAATACAGATCGCACCCCTGCTAAGTCGCGCACCACCCACTACAAAAACATGCTAAACATTTTAAACAGCGGGCAAGAAACCGAGCAGCCCATGACAACGGTCCACAAAAAACCCCCTTCCCATGTGCAACCTAACCACTTCTGACTCTCGTGGTGGACAGGGAGCAACCGAAAGGCCGCCTCCATATCCACCTTCGCTAACAGCGCCCCCTTTCCAAATTTCCTTACCCAACAAATGGCGCTATCAAAAGAAACATAGGACACTGAGCACAGTTTGGGATCAATCGACGCATTTCCTGAACCCCCCGTAGTGTATGACAAGTGGTGAATCAATCTGAAAGTATTGGCTTCCTTCTTAGGCACCAACCCCAGTGGAGACACCACAAGAACCCCCATAGGGTGTTCGGTAAAAGGACCCGCTATACACCCCAAACTCACCTCCTTTTTTAACTTTTCCTTTACCACCTCCGGGTAGCGCGACCGTAAATTCTGTGGTACCGCTGGGACCTTTACAATATCACATGGGATACTGAAATCTGAAGTAAACCCCTCCTCCAAAACCCGGGCAGCCGCCCTGTCCGGGTTTCTTTTTAGGAAAGATACGCATCCTTTCTATGTTCACTTGGGTCCTCCCTTTTTCCAGCACTTCCCCCTGCGGACAGAACTGCTTCCCACAGCGGGCAAAATTACGTGCTAATCCGCAACCGATACGCTCATGCCGAAAACGACAGAAGTTGCCAGATTTACACCACACTTGTTAAATTGCCAATAGGTCCCCTTTCGTTGCAGAGCCCAGAAACCGGAGGGGTAGGGCAGACCGCCATCCGTGGCCTGAATTGTTCATCATACTTCAGCCAGGCTTGTCCCCCATACACCCTATAAGCCTCACTGATACCCTCCAGACATCCAAAAGGAGCCTAGCAATTCTAAGGTGCCTTTCTCCCCCCACACTCACTAAAATGGAAAAGGCCTGCAGCCAATTCCCAAAGCTACACGGGATCAGGCGATGACGCCGTAACTCCTCTTCACTCCTTCTACCCTCATTGCCCCCTTGCCTAGCCAAATTAAAACGCTCAAGCTCTGTCCATCACACCCCGCACCAACACCCTATCCCCTTTTTCCAATCCCCCCGCTCCCACCTACCCCCTTTTCAGGCCCAGTCCCCCTACCCCCCCTACCCCATTTGCCTGTAACAGTTCCTACAACAAAGCCCTAACCCCATCCAACACCTGTGGCACGTTACCATAAGTCACAGAGCTACACTCCCCCCAAACCACTCCTGTCCACCCCTCTACCAGTCCACCTAAACAAGCAATCTTTGTCTTTTCCCACCCTTTGCTTTCCTTATGTTCCTATCATATCATTTTCCCTCATCATGCCACTTCCCTCCTCTTCTTTTATTTACACAAACCTTTCTGGCCTTCCCCCCTCAGTCATGCTCCTTTCCTCGATGGCTTTTGGCCTACTATCAACATAATAATTAATGCACATAGTCATAGGGGTCTGCCCCATTAGGGCCATGGGGTATTTTGACCCTTATGCTAAACACAGCTTTTACTAAAATAATATAAACAGAGCACGGACCAATTCCTATGCGTTTCGCCGTCTGGCTTCTTCAGGGGATGTGTATGTGCCTTTACGTAGTGCTGCCCTCTGGTGGTGATTAGATGGGGAAGCATTGCTGGTTGAATTAGTTTCAGCTACAGTTCTTGATTCATGGATAAGAATGATGCTGTGGGAATTGCTGCCAAGTCGTGGTGTGATGTTTGGAGTGTTGCTGAAACGGATAATACCAGGATGATTCCTCATCTAATCACCATCACTCTATATAACAACACATACACATCCCCTGAAGAAGCCAGACAGCATAAAGCGTCAGGCTGGGGCCATGCTCTGTTTAAATTATTTTGGGAAAAGCTGTGTCTAGCATAAGGGCCAAATACCCCATGACTTTAAGGGGGCAGAAGCAAGGTGTGGAAGCCTATGACTGTAAATTTCTTTTTATGTTGATTGTATCACCTATTGTAAAGATTTATGTTTTCTGTAATATAAAAAAGAACAAATATACAAGTAATTGCCACAAAACCTGCTTATCTTCCTTTTCATGGTCATATAAATGTAATTGTGGTGGCACCGACAGACAATAAAAGGAAAGGAATGCACCACTTTATTTATTTATTTAAGACATTTGTTGACACAGTAAGTCTGGAGCTAAATTCACATTTTCTTTTGGAGTATAAATGGTAGTGCCTGAAATGTGCTCTTTACTGAACATTGCAGCGGTGACAAGGTAGGTTCTTTTTTTGGCTATGGTTACTTACATATGTATGGGTACGGCATTTAGAAGTCCCAGGCCACCCAATGGGTCCACCACCATCCACCTGCAGGCTGGTTCTTTCTCTAGGGCAATAGTAAAAATGATTTGGGTGCAATCTAGAAATAGCAATTTATAATTTGCAGGTTGGAAGAATATAGAATTAGGGGTGAGTAACAAATACTACGAAGATTTGTAACAAATTCACTGATATTAGAACATGACAGCTGAGAAAAGTCTTGTATTCAATTTCTCCTTCAGTCATCCAACACGTCCCCTATACCAAAGGAGCTTCCTCAGGACCCAGAGACATCTTAGTATTTCCATATGCTGTCTGTAAATTCTGGTATTATTATTAGTAGCTAATAAATAGTGCCCACATATTACACAGCGCTGTACAAAGTCCATAGTTGTGTCACTAGCTGTCCCTCAAAGGAGCTCACAATCTAATGTCCTTACCATAGTCATATGTCTTTAATACAGTCTAAGGTCAGTTTGGGGGGAAGCCAATAAACCTAATTGCATGTTTTTGGAATGTGGGAGAGACCGGAGTACCCGGAGGAAACCCACACAAACACAGGGAGAACCTGCAAACTCCATGCAGATAGTGTCCTGGAGCAGAGCGCTAACCACTTCTAATTCTGTATAGATAGACAGAGACCTTTGGTTATGTGTTGATTTTAATTCTCATGATTTATTTTGTCTTATATCATATAGAGGAGGTGAGATCCAGGTCACTTTGTGAGATTGGAACTACAAATATGTGGGCACCATACAGGTAAGATTGCCGTTCTCTGAGCTGCTCAGCATGTTGTAGATCTATTATCTCCATGTGCACAGAATGCAACATAGGGAAAGGCTGGATAAACTGATGTAGAATCATTATTTTGGGTCAGAAGCAATTTTAGGAAACAAATGAAAAATTAGGTCAAACATCATTTATTGCTGTATGTTCTACAACTCTACCTTATATTAATAAAAAGCTGTAAATAAGCTTCTATCAATGACTTTGCCTGGGTTAGGCTGATGTCAGAGCATTTACAGCCTAAAAAACTCTAAAACCCCTCTATGTTAAAATTATTATTATAATAATAATAAACAGGATTTATATAGCGCCAACATATTACGCAGCGCTGTACATTAAATAGGGGTTGCAAATTACAGAATAATACAGATGGTGACACAGGAGGAGGAGAGGACCCTGCCCTGAAGAGCTTACAATCTAGGAGGTGGGGGAAGTATCACACAATAGGAGGGGGATATGGAATGGTGGGAAGTAGTGAGGGTTTAGGAGACAGAAGAAGACGGGTAGGTGAGGGTGAAGTGTTGGGTTTTGAGTTCTCTTTTAAATGAGCAGAAAGTAGGAGCAAGCCGAATAGAACGAAGAGACCATTCCAGAGAATTGGGGCGGCTCTAGAAAAGTCTTGGAGCTGTGCATGTGATGAGGTTATCAGTGAGGAAGTCATTAGTTGGTCATTGGAGGAGCGAAGAGAGCGGCTGGGGGGGTATTTTGCTATCAGGACAGAAAGGTAAGTGGGACAATACCTGTGGAGGGATTTGAAGGCAAATCTCATTTCCTATTGTCTGTATTGCATTTTGCAGACAGTGTTTAATGAAAAATCTGCACAGAATATTTAGCTAGTTTAGTTCATTTGTAACGGTTACTTGTATGATCAGTAGAAATTGAATTGATTTTTTTTAGCTTCCCTGGAACATACCAGCTATTCCTAGCTCTCAAAATGACAGCCAGGAGATGCTGACAGAGTAGGAGCTGCTGCAATAAATGGACAATATGGCACAATGTCTATAAATGATAAGGAGATACAAAGTAACATTGTGACTTTTGTATCTACTCTGTTTCATCCCTCTGCAGATCAAAGGGGATAAGCTCTCTATATAATATCAGATAGGGCAACCTAACAGAAAAGTGTTTTTTTTTAATTCTTTTTTCTAATTATATTTTTTTAGTTTTGCTCAAAATGTACACTTCCATCCATGTTAGTTTTTAGGCAGCATATTTTCCTGTAAAAAAGAAAAACATTTTAGCATAACTTTTCCTGTTTAAAATTACACAAAGAGGGTATTTATAAATTATTCCCCTGTCAATTCTCTCTAAATTCGCTCACAATTTTCATTTACACATACAGTTGACAATCAAAATCCGCCCAACGATATTCCGTTTCCTTCAATTTTCTGGAATGAATTTCAGATAGCATTTTAATACTAGGACTGTAGTACACTGTTTAGCCACTTATGTTTTGATGGCGCTGTTCTGCAGAAACAGTTGTTAGGTCTTGCTTGATGCCCTAAATACACGTTGAGAGGGTGCTGTGAGAGGAAGCCTGGACTGTGTGTGGAACTTTCAAAAATCCGGAAATTTAGAAAATCTGGCACTCCTCGGGTCTGGAGGTTTCCGGATTTTTGAATTTTAACTGTATATAATTTCCTATTATGAGAACTGTGCACTTTGACAATTGTCCGCTAGATGGCAGAACGAGTTATTGTTTTAATAGGAACTGAAATAGAGTGGAATTCATTTGTCAGCGAATTTCAGACGAATTGACAGGGGAATCATTTATAAATATCCCTAAATATCTATTTGTATTTTAAAAAATCAAATTTAGCAAAACAAAACCACTTAAAGAACAAAAGAGACGTGCATTACTTTGTTGTCTTGATTAATGTGTGTTAGTTAATCTTTAACTAATATTATTCTTTCTTTGGTCTAGCCTGAAGAGGAACCTCATCAATAATCCATGGGCTCTGGGTGAGCAATCTGTTATTTTTTGTTATCATCATTTGTATTATTCTAAGAGGAACAAAGGGGCTCATGTATACAGAATTGTTATTTCTCATACTAACAAAACCAGTCTGTGTTTTCCATTTAAGTGAAAGTATAATAAAAAGTGGTATTTGGTTACTTAATAAGGGACTGAGTTTGCAAGTGGACAATCAGAAAAAATGACCTGTTACAGTGTTGTCTGGGGTCTAAGTTTCTGAGCTTTTCCCAATACTGGCTTACCATATATTATTCTGTACTGTGGCCCTCTCTCCATCCTTCTCACTATTCCCTCTGTCTCCTCTCTCCCCTTCATTTTCCTTTCTCTCCCTCCATCTCTCCCACTTCTCTCTCTCTTCTTCCCCATCTTCCTCTCCATCTCTTCTCTTTCTCTCCCCCTTCAAATCCTGTACTCTCTGTCTCCGCTCACGTTTGTTTCTCTCTCTGCTCTCAATTTCTCTTTGTCTTTCCACTCTCTCCCCTCTCCCTCTCTTTCTTCCTCTATCTCTCTCTGATCTTTCTCCCCATTTCCTTTCACCCTGTTACCTTCCCCTCTCCATTCTCCCTCTCTCAATGATTCTTTCTCTCCACTCTTTCCATCTTTCTCTCTCCATTTCCCTCTCTCTCTAATTACCCCTCTTTTTACTCACCATTTTCTTTCTTTCTTTCTTTCTTTCTTTCTTTCTTTCTTTCTTTCTTTCTTTCTTTCTTTCTTTCTTTCTTTCTTTCTTTCTTTTTCTCTCCCTCTCCTGCCCCCTCTCTCTTTTCCTCCTTCTCCCTTTCCTTTCATTCTTTCACCCCATCTTTTTTATCCTATATCCCTACTTTCTTTTTCTTCCTCACTCTCTCCCATCTTTATTTGTTTCTCCAATCTCTCTTCCCCCTTTCCACTCACTGTTCTCTTTACATTCTCTCTGCTCCCCTATACCTTTCTCTGTCTCTTTCCTCTATTTCCCCTATCCCTCTCTTTTCTCCTCTCTCTCTCTGCTCTCTCCCCCTCTCCCTCTCTCTCAATGACTCCTTTCTTACATTCTTTCCCTCTCTCTCTATCCCCCCACTTCCTCTCTCCCCTATCTCTCCCATTACCCATATTTCCCCTCACCCTCTCTTTCTCTCCTTCTTCCTTCTCCTCTCATTCTTTCTCCCCATCTCTCCTATCTCATATCCCTACCTTTCCTTCTCCCCACTCTCTCCCATTTTTCTCTCTTCCCTCTCCCCTCTCCTTCTTCCTCTCTCCAACTCTGATCTTTCTCCCCACTTCCTTTCTCTCTCTAATTACCCCTCTGTCTACTATATCTTTCTTTCTGTCTCTACTGTCCTCTTCTTTCTCTCTCCTTCTCACTTTCCTTTCATTCTTTCATCCCATCTCCCTTATCCTATATCCCTACCTTCCTTTCTTCTTCACTCTCTCCCCTCGCTTCCCCTTTCCCACGCACACTAACCTTTCTCTATCTCCCCTCTCCCTCTCTTTTCTCCCCCATCTCTCTCCTCTCCCTCCCCTCTCCCACTCTTTTTTCTCCCCCATCTCTCTCTCCTCTATCTCCCCTCTCCCTCTCTTTTTTCTCCCCCATCTCTCTCCTCTCTCTCCCCTCTCTCCTCTATCTCCCCTCTCCCTCTCTTTTTTCTCCCCCATCTCTCTCCTCTCTCTCCCCTCTCCCACTCTTTTTTCTCCCCCATCTCTCTCCTCTATCTCCCCTCTCCCTCTTTTTTCTCCCCCATCTTTCTCGTCTATCTCCCCTCTACCTCTTTTTTCTCCCCCATCTCTCTCTCCTCTATCTCCCCTCTCCCTCTTTTTTCTCCCCCATCTCTCTCTCCTCTATCTCCCCTCTCCCTCTCTCTCATTGACCTTCTTTCTCCCTTCTCTCTTTGTCTCTCATTGTTTCCTTCTATCCATTCTTTCCCTCTCTCTCCATCCCGCTCTCCCATTACCTCTCTTTCTCTCTCATCCTTTCCCCCATCTCTCTTATCTCATATCCCTACCTTTCCCTCTCCCCAATCTCTCCCATCTCTATGTCTCTCACACCTCTCACTCCCTTTCCCCCTTTATCTATCCTCTCTCTCCTGCCCTTTCCCCAATCTCTCTCCTTACCCTCTTCTCTCCCTATCTTCTCCCCTCTCTTCTCTCTTCTCTCTCCATCCCATTCCCAGTCTCCTGACTCATGGAGGCCGCAGTGCCATAGGTGATCTCACGCTGCGGATAGTCTGTATGCTAGGCACACTGCTGCACCAATCTTACTGCTATGGGCTTGTGTATGAACTGATTGAGATGATGATTGATTAAATGAGAGAGTTGCAATTATTTTATGATACAATATTTATAAATCCTCGATACAGAATGATTTACAGAGAAACTGTCGTCAAATCTAAATTCCGTGTTCTTTCATTCACTTCAATATTTTCTTCTCTCTTTTTAGATGATTTTAATGGCTGGACAATAAAAGAAAATGGTGGTGATAAGTGGAAGATTGAAGATATGCCCGGAGGTTTAGGAGAGGAAATACCAAATCCATTTGTCACCAAATACTTTGTCACTTCTTATAGGTAAGACCCCTTTACTTTCTTCTAAGGCTTTTCTAAAGGGAACTTAGCAGGGAGCTCAATTCAATTCCAGTTTCAATTCCTTAAGCATGGGCAAACTACGGCCCGGGGGCCATATACGGCCCAGTAAGGTTGTTTCTCCGGCCCTTTGGGTGGTCCGTGGCTCTTGCCGGTGCCACCCCAAGTGGAACACGTCCCCCATTTGTATCCCAGCTCGTGGAAATGGGCGGGCTATGTCCTGGCAGGCATCGCAGGCTCAGATCTGAGATGGGAGAGTGGGCGGGGTTCTGCCAACATGAGGTCACGTTCAGTGACATCATGATGGCATAACCCCGCCCATTCGTCCATCGGCCTCGCCCCTCTGTCAAATTTTATATCAGATTGTGGCCCCTGACCGAAAAAGTTTACCCAATTTTGCTTTTTTAAAACTTCATATAGAAATAATGGCGATAAGGAAAATGGAAGTCTCGCAATTACGGTAAAGCAGCCAGATAAGTATAAAGCATATTATAAATCTTGACCTTTCCAGGTCCTGCAAGAAGTCCCAGCTCATTAACCTGAAGAACGAAGGTTTCAGCGATGACATTATGGACAATTTCCAGCCGAGTATTGTCATCACGGACTGGTAAGAGATTCCTATTTACAGAATATCGCTAACATAGGTGGTGAAGGTGTGGGGGGGGGGCTGTAGAATGAATCTTGTGTGAATGGGCATTGGTGTAGCTAAGGTTAAATCCATTAGGAAAGCTTCCTATAAATGACAAGCAGTTCTCATTTATAGTAATTTGGGGTAAGTTGTGATAATATTATAAGCCAAGCCTGGGGCTCAATGGACGTCCTCCAGAGGTTAAAAGGGTTTCCTTCAGCAGTGAGCAATGTGTGCTTCCTATTGACACCAATGGTCTTTATGGCTATCTGTAAGGGTGACATTCTTCCTACTGACCATAAAAGTAAGAGAAGTTCTTCCTACTGACCCCAACGCTAATATACTGTGATCTGTGGATATAGGAATTATAGGAGGGGTTCACTAAGAGCTGAAAGTTATTTCAAGGGTTCCCCCATGTTAAAGAAACTCTCCCAGAGAGAGCTGGGAACAATGTAACCAATCCGAGTCAGGGATAGTTTTTATCTAATTAGATTTCTGTTATGTTGAACAGGTATTTGTAAGTTCAGAAATATGTTTTTATACTTTGTAATATCAGGTTTGCAAACAATCAATGTCTCTGCATTTCTACTGTTGTGCCATAAAGATAGGAAGGGATTGCTGCCACAATTATTATGATGGAAAGTGAAAGCTGAAAAGTTGCATGGATTACAGAGCAATACCAGAATTCCGATTTATTGCCTAACGGAATATTTAAAATCCCACACATAGCTGGAAGCAGTTCAGCCGGCATTTCCCAGAGCAGCAGGCTAAAGTTCAGACTTGGTTACAGCCATTGCAATCACACTATTATTGCTAAATATCTTCTTTTATTTCAAGGTTTTGTAAAAATGTTTTTGCATATAAAAAGGTATTTAGCAGTAAAAGCGGGATATAAGGTGATCACCAGTCCTAATGATTATAATCGGGTGCACAAACCCAGCTACATAAGGTTACAGCTTTACCAGGGGGACCTTTAGTCCAGACCTCAACCCTACTGAGCACTTCGGGGATGAATCAGATCCAACATCAGTACCCGACCTTACAAATGACAAATTCCAACAGAAACTCCTAAATATTATAGAAGGTCTTCCAAGAAGAATGGAGAATGTTTTAGCTTCGGAAGGGAGGCCAAATCCATACGAATGACCATGATTCTGGAATGGGACGTCCAACAAACTCATGTAGGTGTCATGGCCGGGTGTCCACAAAAGTTTGGTCATATTGTCTAATTACAGGAAAACTCAAACAAATTGAAAGTGGGATGTAATATATAAACTGTAGTCTGCTTATATATAACAAAAGGTTGGAGTTACATTTTATCTGCAAATTTTGCTCCCCTCTAGGTTTGCAGGAAGGAGGGACTGTGGCTGCGAGTATGAGCTATTGATCCAACTACTTTCTAAAGACAAGAAAACTTTACATGAGTTTCACCCCAAACCCGTGGTCTTACCGGAGGGGAGCAACAGCCAATGGAAACATGTAATATTATAAGTGCAATTCCTTACAGATTCCACCATGAGGGTGACATTTGTATTGAAGGAATCACTCTTCTCTCCCCATTATATTCTCCCTCTCTTTACCCCCTCTCTCCCCTCTCCCTCCCACTCTTCTCCCCTCTTTCCTTCTCTCTCTCTATGCCCTTCTATCTGCCTCTCTCTCCCTCTCTGGCTGTCTCCTATCTTCCCTTTCCTTTCTATTCTCCCTCTCTCCTCCCCTCTCTCTCTTTGCTCTGTTCTCTCTCTCCTCTCTGTCTCTCCCCCCTTCAGTCTCTCTCTGTCTCTTTCTCTTGCTTCTCTCTCCCCTCTCCCGCTCCTTCTCTTTCTCTCTACCCTCTGTATCTCTCTCTTTCCTTGGCTCTCCCCTATCACTCATCTCTCTATTATATTGTCCCTCTCTTTACCTCCTCTCTCCCTTCTCCCTCCCACTCTTCTCCCCTCTCTCTTTGCTTTGTCCTCTCTCTCTCTACCGCCTCCCTCTCTGTCTCTCCCCCTTCACTATCTCCCTCTGTCTCTTCCTCTTGCTTCTCCCTCCTTATATCTCCTCTTTACCGCCTCTCTCCCCTCTCCCTCCCGCTATTCTCCCCTCTTTATTTGCTCTCTCTCTTTCTTCCCCACTATCTTCTCTCCATCTTAACCCCGTCTCTCTCTCTCTCTCTTTTTCCACCCTTCTCTTCACTCCCTGTCTTTCTCTCTCTCTTATTCTCCACTCTCCCTTTCTCTCCCTTTCTCTTTCCCTCTCCTTTTCTCCCTCATTCTCTCTCTCCTCTCCCCTTCTCTCTGTCTCCTTTTTCTCCCCTCGCCCTCTCTTCCTCTCACTTATTCTCCCTGTCTCTTTCCTTCCCTTCTATTCTCTCTCCCTTTCTCTCTTTGCTCTCCTTACACTCTCTTTTCTTCTTGTAGAACACCTTACATCAGGGGTATCAAAATCTGGCCCGCGGGCCAAATGTGGCCTGGCACGTCCTTTTTTTTTTGGCCCCCAAAATGAATTGCAGCGGGCCCGACGCTACTCCAATCCGTAGTACGGGTGGGCCAGGTGCAATTCTTATTAAGCTGCTGTTCTATAGACGCAAATACAATGCCGCTACTACAATTCCCGGTATCACTCGTGTCTCTGGACCATCGACCTCTCTGCCTATGCGTGGCCCCGCATTTTATAGACGCAAGTGATGCCGGGAGTTGTATTAGCAGCATCACTCGTGTCTATTGAACAGCAGCCTATGCGCGGAGTTTATACTGACAGGTCAGCTATCAGGATTATTATTATCAGGAATTATCATAGAGCTATTGTTATAATAATTGTTTTACTGTGCCAGGGAATGCAATGTGAATGCAGCAATTCATTTGGTTTCACATTGCATTCTCTGGCAAATTAAAACAATGAATCTCAATAAGAAGAAACAAGAACACAAAAGGGGCATGCAGTAATATGCAGGGGATTGATCTAAATTTGTTCCTCGGCACAGTAACGCTATTGCCACACAATATCCTGATCCAACATTTACCACTATGGTTATAGCTATAGACAATAATGGGCACAAATAATCTCCTTGCCCAACATGTCCTCTGCTGCTTTCCATTTATTCCTGGTTTCCTAAATGATTATTTCCAAGAAACACTTTTCTTGGCCCACAATTTAGTCTAAGTTTTTCATTTCGGCCCTCCGTGTATTTGAGTTTGAAAGTTTCAAAGTCTGTTGGTTAGGGACAGCACAAGCTAGACAGCCTAGGGGAGCAAAAAGTATTAACGGGCCCCTGCTGACCCTTACATATGATAAAGATCGCAGGTCTGCCAAGACAGAGACATTCTGCCCTCCTGTGGCCCAGGTGTTCCAGCCCTCCATTGGTGGTCTATGTGGCATTCAACACATGGCATCCATGGTGCACCGCACTTCCATCATAGGAATTGGAGGATGGGAACACTGCACGGGCTGAAACTGTTACATATCTGTGGATGTTATTTTTCCTCCGTTACAAGAAACAATTTGGATTTTATCTACAGTACCCCTAATTCATTCTATATTGGACTGAATTCCTCTTCCCTTCCTTATAGATCACTCATACATTCAGCAACTATGGACCAGGAGTGCGCTACATTTATTTTGAGCATGGCGGGAAGGACACAAAGACCTGGGCCGGCTGGTATGGAGTACGAGTCACCAACAGCAGCGTCATCATAATGATTTAGGATCCAACTTTGTGAACATGTGACACACGACAATCGCAGCTACTAATCCCAAATCTGGGCTTATAACGTCTGAATTCTAATCTAATATGAACGTGGATATATAATAATGAAATATTTATACCAAGATATGAATTGTCATTTGTCTGTAACCCCAAGTATCAATAAAGCATAATTCCTTCATCATCAAACTTTTCTTTACTCTACAAATAAATCTGTCGCTGATGGACTTATTCTATAATCAGTGATTATTATTCTATATCCCAATGAACCAATGAACCTGGATGAATTAACATGCCAAATCGCTAATACAACAATGTCATAGATTGCATATGAACAGTTGTTGGATGTGGTGACTGCTTTAGTTTTCTTGTTTTCAGAACATTTTCTACAAGTACAGAACACATCTCTAAATCCTGTTAGAAATGCATTGTCCTTGTCACTCTGTGAGCAGAAAAGATAACACACATCCTTATCATATCATATCTTATATTGTGTAATAATCCATCAAGGATGACAGCCATGGTTTCCAACAATGACATGATAGAGAAATGTATATAGCTATGGAAGGACAGAAAATGTGTTATTAAGGAATAAAAGGCAGAAAAAAGAAAACCAATGGAGCCACCACGTTAAATTGGGGGTATCTCTGATGGTGTAATTAGGTTATATAATTATGAATAAAGATCATATTAAAGTTCAATGGTTAGATGGTCAGTGTATAAATCTGAGATAGTGAAAGTTCATTTTAGTAATCAGCTTGGGGTGATAAGGGAAGTCGCATTA
>NC_092868.1:56440086-56446208 GCF_032062135.1 Pyxicephalus adspersus
CTCTGCACAGTACCACTTCTCTTGCCCTGTACCCCAGGTGGAATTCTCAGTATCTGTTCTTATTCTGTATGTTTGGGCTCTGCACAGTACCACTTCTCTCATTCCGTACCTTGGGTGTAATTCTCATGCTATGTTTTGTCTCATCACATAGAGAGAAGTGGATATCCAGATCAGCTTCTAAGACTGTGACACAGAAATATGAACTTGGCACTAATCGGGTGCTAAGGACTCTGACCCATCCACATGATAAATATCATTTCTTGTGCACAAGACAAGATGATGTCTGCAGTCTGCTGCAGGCAAGAACAAACATTTCCTCCAGCAATGCTAACTTCATAGAAAAACGCAGGACGAGAAGCTGAAGCAGGGGCTGTTGTGTTTCATACATTCATGAACTCAAATTCACATTATTGAGCCATCTGATTGCTTGGTAAACTTTGTTTGCCATGGCATTTTGCAGCTTGCCAAATTGCGGTTGCGATGTGTTTTTGGGGAAGCTTCATGCAGCTTGTTAGAATACTCTGCCACTGAGTTGCTTCCATAGACCTGAATGGGAATGCATTCTGACCACATTAGTGGTTGCATTTATCCTTCTGCTTCACTGCTGCTTTCCCACTCCTCACACAACAGCAATTCCCAGCTGTCAAAATGACTGGCTGGAGTTACTGTGCCAATACAACAGCAGTGAGTGCTGTCAGAAAATGACATTGCTTCAAAACACTGTTCAGACCAGAAAAGTGAGATACAATGTAACATTGTAACTTTTGTATCCATTTTGTTTCATCCTTCTTCAGCATCAGTCACTAAAGTCATCATATGTTTTATGTCTTAGTGATACATTCCTGTACAGTCCTGCTCCTTCAGAAAGTATGTGTTTAATTAGTCCCCTCATTCCTTATATCCTTTATAAAGTAAAAAATATATTTAAATTAGTCATATATGATTGTGAGCATTTTATTTCCTAATGTAGGGACTGTTACACTCTTCCTTACCTTGTTAGTCAGAGAAGAAGAGTCCTGTAGAGGTCGGTGGACCTGGAGGTCGGTGGAGATGAGCTGCCTTGTTTTATTGATCAGTAGAGAACACCTCCCTTATAATGATCACAGTTAAGAAGCCCCCTTAATTTGGTGGACAGTGGAGAACATTACCCTGGAGGTCAGATAAGAGTTCCCTTACATTGGTGCTCAATAGAAGAAGTGTTGTCTACATTACAAACTGTACAATACATTGGTCTGTTCTGTTTTCTATTCTCAGTTATGACCGGTCAGATTGTGCAAATAAAAGACTTATATAATATATAATTTTTTACTTAGCAAACACATTTCACTTTCTATTTCAGTGTATAAATCTGAACAGCAAACAGTTCCTTTCAATAAATCTCTGGAGGTATGTTGCATTCTACAGTGGAGCAAAATATTGTCTCTTAAAGCTTTCAAATATTGTGACTGTTAGCCAAGTCAAATCACAGTAGATAACTTGGCTGCGGACTCATCCATTTCTCAAGTTCATGTCAGAGAAAGTTTCCACTATGGCAAGTTGAAATGTTGCTCCCAAAGCTACGTTGTCTTCCATTAGTATGTAATAATTGACATTTATTAACATGAACCAGTGCCGGATTGGTGATTTTGTTTCGACAAAATAATTGTACTACCACCAGCACTTACTTTTCTGGTACCACCAACGGCACAGTTAGAGGTGAACCAAAAAAATGGATTTAAACTGGCCTCTCCAAGACTCCTAATAATGGCCAAATAAAACCATTTGTAGCAATGGGTAGGTTGATTGCTGACATTTTGTTCTGAGTGACCAATCGGATATCAGTGGATTTGATAAAGATTTGTCCCCTATGTTAGTTGCAGCCTTCTGGATTTTATTACTCTCTGATATTTTAATGTATATGTTCTACTAATAGTCCTCATTTTTTTGTCTAGTTTGGGTAGAAAGCTGATCAGAAATTGAAGTGCTACGGGTGAGTGATGTATTAATAAATGATCGCAATTACTATTATTATAAGAAGATTGGTGCTTGTTCTTTCTTGTTTTATGAACACCACCTAGTGGAAAAGTGTATGTAGTGCAACTGAGCAAAGCTTAAAACTACAGGGGCCCATGGCTACCCAAACCACCCATTAATTTTCACTGACTGTGTACATTACCCGTGGAGGGTGCATAGAAAAGGATGATCAGATGCTGGGGCATGTAATATATAAGCCACGCCTCCACTTAGGCGATGGGGCAGAGGAATAGCAGCAATATCTATAGATATATTTTTTTTGTCTAGTTTGGGTAGAAAGCTGATCAGAAATTGAAGTGCTACGGGTGAGTGATGTATTATTAAATGATCGCAGTTACTATTATTATAAGAAGATTGGTGCTTGTTCTTTCTTGTTTTATGTGTCATATCTATCTGTGACAACATCTCCACCTTGCTTAGACAATATATTACGCTTGTTATATACCCATGAAGATGCCCCCGTAGCGAAACGCGTCGAGTAACAAGATGTTTTTCATGAACACCTTCTTTTTAGGCTAGAACGCAAGCCTGCGTTCCCCATTGAAGAATACACCCCATGATTCTACAATGGGGATCGGTCTTTCGTGATGTAACACACTATTGTACTGATGTATGACACCAGACTGTTAAACTGCTTTTTGAAACAATAAACCCCTGTTTTCTCCTTCTAACCTGTGGTTTCTCATATAAACTGAGAATGTTTTTCTATTTGCATTTTAAAGGCAAAAAAATCCTTGCTAATAGCAAATCGGTGGAAATCAGCACAATATCTGCCTGTCTGCCTTGTTTTTATTTAGGAGAATCAATGACAAGAACTGAAATATTTTGTATTGATATATTATATTAAGATTTGGCTCCAGCAAGTCTTTTCCTATAACACACAGAGGTTGGTGTTCCTGCAGTCCAATGATTATAATAGTCAATCCCAGTGGACAGAAAGATGGTGGAATTGGAGCCCAATGAATTTAGACAATGGCCAAGTGAGGATTTGTAGGAATGCCAGAATGATAATTGGGGTTCCAGGGCAATGCCAGTATAACAACTTGGATCCAAATTCAATGTTGGGTGATTGCTGAGATCCTAGGGTAATAATATGTGGCCCAGGAGATCCTCGGTGACCATTGCAGTCCCAGAACTAAGACAGGTAGGCACTTGAGGTTCCAGAGCTTTGACCAAACAACACTTGGCATTCCAGAACCATGGCAGTGAGACATTTGGGGTAAAGAACCATGATAGAGTAACTTTAGCAGTGGAAGAGTCATGACAGGGCAATACTTGAGGTTCCAGTGATGAACGGTGGTGATGTCTTACCCATGGATGACATCATAATAAAAACACGTCATATATCAGATCTTCATACAGTCAGATCCTCCGGTTCTATAGTGATGCTGCTGTTGGTTACTCGGATTCCATACCAGCCGGCCCAGAACTGAGTGTCCATTCCGCCATGTTCAAAATATACATAGCGCACCCCTTTTCCGTAGTTCCTGAACCTATACGTCACCTTATAGAAAGGGGAAAAAATAGAATATTTCTCAATAATGGAAACAATAACAGAGAAACTGGAATCATTACACACGAACTAGTCCTAAAGGGTTCCATGGAAATTTGGAGGGTTAACGTACCTGGTGCCAACGAGCGTCACTCCACTGTTCTATGAACACCGGTTCTGGAGCAAATTTCTGTAGCGTCGTCTTCTTAATGGAAAGCAGCTGGACCAACAACTTGTACTGACAGCCACAATCTCTCCTGGCTGCATACCTGGTGAGATGGGGGGGTGAGATGATGGAGTAATAAAGATTCCCAAGGAGATTTTATTTTTTTAGATGGAAAAAGTGGAGCATCACATGACCCCCAAATCTAAAAGTAAGCATCAAATCAGAGGGGAGAGGAAACAAATGAAATGTAAGTAATGCTCTTGAATAGTCTAAAGGAATACTACCTCAGGTTATTGCTTATGGAACCCATTAAGGGATGTTTGGTGGCCACCCAAGATCATTGTACATGTGACTTACTGAGTAATGTTTGGTGGCCATGATGTCATAGTCAATGCCTATATGGCCTACTAAGGAGTCTTCAGATCTTTTCCCTTGTGACCTATAGAGATATCCCTGGTGGTCATGGTACCCCAGATTATGTGACCTACTAAGCAATCCCTAATGGCAATGGAGCCCTAGGTCATTGCTCATATGACTTACTGAGATATTCCTGGTGGTCATGGTATCCCAGGTTATTGCCAATGTGACCTACCAAGGAATCCTTGGTGGTCATGTTGCCCTAGATAATTGGCTATGTTACATACTGAGGGAAATCATAGGTAATGACCCAGTGCACCATGGCCACCAGGTGCTATACACATCAACCTGCCAAGGAATGTTTGGTGGCCATGGTCCTTTAGATCCTTGCCTTTGTGACCTATGAAGATATCCCTGGTGGTCATGGTGCCTTGGATCAATGTTTATGTGATTTACTGAGAAATCCCTGGTGCTAAAGATACCTTAAGATCATTGCCTTTGTGACCTACTAAGGAAAATTTGGTGGCGATGGTGCCCAAAGTCATTGCCCAGTTTCACCTACAATGATGTCTCTGGTGGCCATGATGCCCTAAATCGTTGGTCATGTGATTTACTAAAGAATCCCTGGTTCGTCTGGTCATGGTACCCCAGGTCATTGCCTATTTGACCACCTGAGGAATCCCTGGTGGCTATGGCGCTCAAGCTCATCACCCTTGTGACCTCCTTGAGATTCTCTGGTGACCGTTATGCCCATATGACCTACCAAGGAATCTGGCCCTGGTGATATTCTATAGTCTGATCTCAGGCAATGTGGTTTATACATTACCAGTCTTTGATGACGATTTCTGGTTGAATAGTGTCCATAAATTTGGCTTTGTACCCCATTTTCTGCAGGTCAAGGAGCTGAGACTTAATGCACAACCTGGAAAGATCGAAATGCACAATAAGTTTCCTGTGGCTCTCCCCAATCCAGGACCCATTCTGCTGATTTTTCCCCATACTTCCTGTTTTGTGTGACAACCATCATCTGGACAGGAAATGGAGGAAAATACAGGGGACACAAACATTCTTTACATCCCTAACTTTCCATCATTGCTACAAGGAAATAAACCGAGGGGGGGGGGGCTTTACCTATAGGAAGTCACAAAGTATTTGGTGATGGTCTCATCAGGAAAATTCTCTCCCATACTGCTGGGCAAGTCTTCCACCTTCCAAAGATCGCCGCCATTTTCCTGTATAGTCCAATGATTAAATTTCTCTATAAGAGGAAAAAAGGACATTCAATGAATGGGCTGTCCTGGATCATTGCTGATAATGGGAAGTTTAGGTACAAGGAATTCATGTTGAGGTCCTAACTTCCTGTAGGTAGCTGACAACTCTCCCTCACCGAAATCTCCAGCTGTGTTTTCAGCTTTAAATGTTCCCCTGCTGGACTACAAAGCTCCCCTTTTTTTCATTTCCATAACAATGGCACCAATGCAGCTCAGGCCAACCATAAAAGTACCCTACCCACAATGTCTTTAATTAAATATCTCTCCAAAAGGACTGCACCAATTTTGGTATGGTTACTAATAGGTGGCTTACCCAGGGCACAGGGATTCTGTAGCAGGTTCCTCTTCCGACTGGACAGATAGTAGAAGACCTTCCAGTCTTTGGGTTGTTTCCGGCAGTCTTGCGCAATGTAGCCGGCACGCTGACATATGACCCTCCATAGCGTCGACGAATCGATGATGTCCTTCCATCGACTACAGACCAACCGGCATCGAAGGATCAGATCTGTAGCCGGGACCAGAGTCAGAATCTCCAGCAGTACATCTTCTGGTAACACGTCGAAACTTGATGGCCTATGGGAAGCAAGAAGAGGTCATTACTGATAAGCTGAAGAATGATAGAGTGCTGGAGAAGACGTGGCCTGGTGGGGTCGGGGTTGTGGATTCAATTCCAAGAAGGAACACCATAAGGGTCAGATTTTCTGATGGTAATGGTGACCCCACAATTCTATCTATATGGGGGAATCAGGACCTCCTTCCCCCTGATGGTGACCCCTCTAGTGATGGTGACGCCACAATTTTATCTATATAGAAGAATCGGGAC
>NC_092868.1:56446915-56508496 GCF_032062135.1 Pyxicephalus adspersus
CCCCTCTAGTGATGGTGACCCCACAATTCTATCTATATAGAGGAATCAGGACCTCCTTCCTCCTGCTGGTGACCCCTTCAGTGACTAATGTGACATGCTGGGATTTGTAGTTCTGCAGCAGATTATACCCCTCTCCCCACCCCCTATCTATATCTGAGCGTAGGAATGGATATGTCAGACGTGCAGCCTTACCCCTTCTCCTTGGTTTCCTGTGACCCCATGTCAGTTGTCACCTCCCCAGCAGCTGCTTTTCTTCTCCCCCGGGGCAGGGAACGTTGTGGAGGTGCAGACGAGCGATGGCGGTTTTTCCAGCTTCGCCGTATCATCAGCCTGAAAACCAAAAAAAGAAACAACTTTCCATGAATAGATTAGAGCACGGGTGCCCAACAGGTGGATGGTGATCTACAAGATCACAAAGCCAACGAAAACTGCGGAGCCCTGCCTTTCAAAATAAACTCTACCACGCACAGGAGCTATTAGGTCCAAGTTTTTATTGTTGGTAAATCATTTGGTCATTTTAAAAGTAGCTCGCTAGCCAAAAAAGTGTGGGCACCCCTGGTCCAGAAATTTCCCTCAGGGTAGGAGGTTGCAGAAAATCTTCCATAGGGACACCATTTACAGTGCAGGAAGCCCATCTGCCCTACCCCTAAAGAACATCCATAGATTATACAACTGTAACCCCAATTTCCCATCACTCCTCTCACTTCCTGTTGTGTCTCCTGGAAAGGATTTCCCCCAATGAGACACAGACAGCCAAATCCCCAAATCCATCCAAAATCTTACAAAGCTGAGTTTTCTGCCTCCTGTAAATGTTCACCTCCTGTTGGTGTCACACACACCTGGGGGGGGGGGCAATAACAGGGGGTCACAAAGCAGAAAACCCCCGAGATGGAAACTTTCGAGGGCTGTAAACGGTGAAAAGCAAAGTGAAAGTAAGCAGGAAGAGTGAATGTATTCACAGGGCGAGGCTGCAGAATGACAATTCCCTCTTCCTCCTGTAGGAGGAGCGTCGAGTTCTACAATGCTGGGCTGGGATTGCTCAATATATTTAAAGCCGAACTCCAGGAAAATGGAAAAGTTGCAATGCAGAGCAGTAATGGATCAAATGGTTGCCACTCAGGGACAGGAAGTATGTTAGTGGCAGGATCAGCGGTGTAAAAAAAAGAAGAAAATATATTACAAATGCATCAATGAGATGGGCCATAATATACCTGAGAACCTCTAATACATTTTAAAAATCTTTTCATACTTTTCACCAGCTTTGATGTTGTTTGTTTTGTCCCTTTATGTATTCCTATATTTTGTTTCTTTGTCCCTTAGATAATGTTTACATTTAGCAACTATGGACCCAGAGTGCGTTACATATATTTTTGTCATGGCGGGAAGGACACGCAGTACTGGAAGGGCTGGTACGGGGCCCGAGTGACCAACAGCAGCATCATCTTGGAATGTTAGGATCGTTCAATGGAACACTACGAGAGGCATATTCAGCATTATTATTTCTAATGTAAAAGTCGGAGATCTTCATTCTTTCCCAATTGTTATATTACTGTTTGTCTGCCATGTCAATTATTAAAAAAGCTTGACTTGTTCACCTTCAAACTTTCCCCATTTCTAGAAATAAATGCGCCCTCTGCTGGGTAATACAGTGTATTTGTAGTCCAGAAATTTGGAACTCTTTAGGGGAGTCGATGGGAGATAAAGCCTTGAATTTGTGGCCAGTGGAAGGAATTCCATCCCTACAGTGGTGGCTAGAATACCACCAAAAATAATTATTAGAGTCATGCAGTGGAGTCGGCCCCAAAACTATGCAGGCATCATCAATGGGAGGTCAATCAGCCATTATTCCAGGAACCCCTAATAGCCAATGGAGGGACACTTGGGGTTCCATGGTTGAGCCCTGGTTGACAATGGCTGCTCTAAGACCATCATTTGCTATATTTTGTACTCAGCACTTTGACTCCAATACCATTTATGGAAAAAGGCTCAGAAGTTTTGGGGTTCCTAGGACTACAGTACTGGTACTCCAGGGGTCAGGTTCCCCAAATAATTGGTCTTTTTTAGCAGGTGCCACATACAATAAATTCAGAACCTGCACTCATGACCTATACAAAGGTGTCTAAAAATGCCACAACAGAGGCTGAATGATGAAGAAACTTTACAGAAGCTCCAAAATGATGATTAAACCCTCCTAGGAAACAGGGACAGCCAGCAGAGTTCTGTGCCGGGACCAAGAGCTACAAAGCTGCAACATATACTGTACATACTCCATGTGTCTGCAATGGAGCGGAAAGTTACCTGCCCAGAATGTCACTTTAAATTCTGCAACCTTGATACTCAAACTACTGTATATATTTAAATATAAACCAATCTGAATATATATTGAGGTAGCTACTGAATAAAACAGAAAAATACTTTGACACGAGTATAAACCTAGGGCATTAAATTACTGCTAACATTCAAAAGTGCAAGCAGCATAAATGGCAATAAAATTAATAAATACATCCATAGTGTGCCAGTTTTGAAACTTTTATTTAAAAGTATACTTTTCCCCCTTTTTACAGATTAAAGTATTTTCTACTTTGGAATTGTTTAGAGGGGGTCATTTGTTCCTAAATTATATTTTAAATATATTTTTAAATATATATAAATAAATTTTGAATAGAGCTGTTTCCTCATAAGGTGTTAAAGCAGCTTGTTTCGAATACTTTTCGAATACATGAGACAAATGCAGTTCAAGCACATGCCACAAGATGGCATCCGAGTATAAACCAAGAATGTATTTCTGTTTGCATTTTAAAGGCAAAAAATACTGTTATTACTGTATATAGTGTATACAGTATCTGCCTTTCTGCCTTTTTTATTTAGGAGAATCACATGACAAGAAAATAAATATTTTGTATTAATATATTATATTAAAATTTGGCTCCAGTAAGTCTTTTCCTATAACACACAGAGTTTTGGGTTCCTGCAGTCCAATGACTGGAATACACAATCTCAGTGGACAGAAAGATGGTGGAATTGGTGGAGCCTAATGAATTTAGGCGATGACCAAGTGAGATTCCATAGCAATGCCAGAATGATAATTGGGGTTCCAGGGCAATGCCAGTATAACAAATGGGGTCCAAATTTAATTTTGGGGTGATTACTGAAATTCTAGGGCAATGAATTGACATATGAGATCCAGGGTAACCATGCAGTTCCAGAGCTAAGACAGGGAGGCACTTGAGGTTCCAGAGCTTTGGCCAAACAACACTTGGGGTTCCAGAACCATGTCAGTGTGATATTTGGGGGTTAAGAACCATGATAGAGTAACTGTAGCAGTCCCAGAGCTATGACAGGGCAATACTTGGGGTTCCAGTGATGATCGGTGGTGACTTCTTACCCATGGATGACATGATAATAAAAACACGTCAAATGTCAGATCTTCATACAGTCAGATCCTCCGGTTCTATGGTGGATACTTTACCAGTCGGCCCATAGAGTTTTCCTTGCGCCATGTCCAAAATATACATAGCGCACCTTTTCCGTAGTTCCTGAACCTATATGTCACCTTATAGAAAGGGGAAAGAAAATGGAATATTTCTCAATAATGGAAACAATACCAGAGAAACTGGAATCATTACACACAAGCTGGTCCTAAAGGGTTTCATAGAAATTTTGAGGGTTAACGTACCTGGTGCCAATGGGCGTCACTCCACTGTTCTATGAACACCGGTTCTGGAGCAAATTTCTGTAGTGTCGTGTTCTTAATGGAAAGCAGCTGGACCAACAACTTGTACTGACAAAGGCAATCCCTCCTGGCTGCATACCTGGGGGGGGGGGGGGGGGGTAAGATGATGGGGTATTAAAGATGCCCAAGGAGATATTTTTTTAGATGGACAAAGTGAAGCATCACATGACTCCCGAATCTAAAAGTAAGTAATGCTCTTGAATAGTCCAAAAGAATAGAACCCCGGGTCATTGCTTATGTAACCCACTGAGGAATGTTTGGTGGCCACCCAAGATCATTGTTTATGTGACTTACTGAGGAATCTCTGGTGGCCATAGTGCTCTTGATCATTCCCCATGTGACCTACTTAGCAATTCTTGGTGGCATAGTGCCATAGATCATTGTTTAATGTTATTTACCCCAAGGTCATTGCCAATGTAACCCATGAAGGACTCTCTGGTAGTCATAGTGCACTGGGTCATAGATTATGTGACCCAGTGAGCAATCCCTGGTGGGCATAGTGCTCTAGATGATTGATTATTCTAATTTACTGATAAAAACACCATGCTAATTGTACCCCAAGGCATTGCCTAAATGATCAACTGAGGAATCTGTGATGACTAGGATGCCCTTGGTCATTGCCTATGTGCCCTACAGAGAAATCCGTGGTGAACATGGTACCCCAGATCATGTGACCTACTGGGAAATCCATATTGGCCAGGGGTTCCCTAGGTCATTGTTTAGGTGACCTACTAAAATAACCATGGTGGTCATGGTATCCCAGGCTATGTGATCCACTAAGGAATCTCCGGAGGCCATGATGCCCTTGATAATTGCCTATTTGTCCTACTGAGCAATCCCTGGTGGCAATGGTACACTAGGAAATTGTCCATCTTACATACTGAGGGATCCCCAATGTGACCTTTTGAAAAAACATTAGAAATGACCCAGTGCATCGTGGCCACCAGGGTCATGGTGCTCTAGGGTATTGCCTATGTGGCTTACTGAGTAATGCCTGCTGGCCATGGTGCCTTGGTCATTTGCCTATATGACCTACTAAGGAGTCTTCAGATCCTTGCCTTTTTGACCAATAGAGATATCCCTGGTGGTCATAGTGCCCCAGTTATTTACCTATGTTACATACTGAGGAGTCTCTGGTGGCCATGGTCCTCTAGGTTTTATATATATAGTATCATTTATTATATTTTTTCATTTCATTTTTCATTGTTTTTCATGAAAATTTATTTTACAGTATAAATAGTATGAGTATAATAAAGTTTGAAACACAAAATCATTTAAAAACAATAAATTGAATAAATTAAAAAATCTATATATTAAAAAAAAAATAATTAAAAAAAAATACATATTATACTCATAGTATTATACATACTGTAAAATAAAGGTTCTTGAAAACAATGTACTGCTTTTACACATAAGAATCCAATGCAATAGTTATTTTGTATTGAATGCAATACAAATGGATTTTGAATTTCCCGCCCCGCCAGAGCAGAAGCAGGAAGAAGAAGAAAGAAGACGGAGATCGCGGCGCTGGACGACGCGGGACCCTGGCGGATCAGGTAAGTGCTCTATTTACTAACCTTCCCTAGGTGTTCCAACCCCGAGAGTGGCTCGGGGTTACCACTTGTAGCAACTTTTTTCTACCCCGAGTCACTCTCGGGGTTACCGCTAGGGAGGTTAAGGGCGGCTCTCTGTGACTTGGACTGGGAGACAATATTGTCCTCAAAGAACACAGAACAGAAATGGGAATGTTTCAAGTCTGTTCTACAAAAGCATACTAAAAAATATATTCCAATGGGTAATAAGTTTAAGAGGCTAAAATTAAAACCTATGTGGCTCACAGCCGATGCTAAAAAAGTCATAAGGAACAAGAAAAGGGCATTCCAAAAATATAAAAATGAAGGATCACCTTCATTATTTGAAACCTATAAAGAATAGAACAAAAGATGTAAAAAGGAGATAAAATGTGCAAAACTTCAAAATGAAAGACGGATTGCAAAGGAAAGTAAGGCAAACCCCCAAATTGTTTTTTAAATATATTAATATAGAGATAAAGATCTGATCTGAGCATGTAGGACCCTTAAAGGATGTCGCTGGGTTGGTAACTGGGGATTTCTTAAACACTTTTTTTAGCTCTGTGTACACAAAGGAAAATGGCAGAGCTCAAGTCCAAATTCATATAGCAATGTCACTGCCTTAAATGAGTCACAATGGCTCAGAATTGATATGATTGAGAAACAGCTGGGGAAAATTAAGGTTGACAAAGCCCCAGGACCCGATGCATTACATCCACGTGTCCTCAAAGAGCTGAGCTCAGTTATTTCAAAGCCATTATTTCTAATTTTTAGAGACTCTTTAGTCGCTGGCAAGGTACCGATGGATTGGCGTAAGGCCAATGTGGTTCCTATCTTCAAAAAGGGAGAAAGTCATTACCAGCCAACTACAGACCCGTTAGTTTAACGTCCATAGTTGGAAAGGTCTTAGAGAGTTTAATAAAGAAACACATAGAGGAGTTTCTGCTTCAAGAAAGACAGAAGTTGTCAAACAAATTTACTCTCTTTTTATGAGGAAGTAAACAGTTAGCCAGTGGAATATCAGATATAGATTTTAAGATTAAAAGTACCATTTCTGTGTTTGCAGATGACACCAAACTATGTAATGGAATTAAGTCCATACAGGATGTCTATAATCTACAAGCAAACTTCCAACTGTAGCCCCAAAGTGTGGCATTTCCGGCTCATCTGCACCCCCCCCCCCCATAGTACAGCCATAGATTATACAACTCTTACCCCAATTTCCTATCACTTCTCTCACTTCCTGTTGTGTCTCTTAGAGAGGAAGTGAATTGAATTCCCCCCAATGAGACACAGACAACCAAATCTCCAAAATCTCACTGGGTGTCACACACCCTGAGGCAATGACCGGGGGGGGTCACAGAGCGGGAAATCCCCGGAATGGAACCTTTCGAGGACTGTAAACCGTGGAAAGCAACATGAAAGTAAACAGGCAGAGTGAATGTTTTCCCAGGCTGCAGATTGACAATTCCCTCCTCCTACAGGAGGAGCTCCGAGTCCGACAATGCTGGGCTGGGATTGCTCGATGTATTTAAAGCTGAACTCCAGGAAAATAGAAAAGTTGCAATGCAGGGCGGTAATGGATCGTAAGTGTTGTCACTCAGGGACAGAAAGTATGTTAGTGGCAGGATCAGCAAAAAAAAAAAAAAAAGCAGCTGTGTAAAAAAAAAAGAAAATATATCACAAATTTTGGATCTGCTTTGATTGGGCAGCCCTGGAGCAAAGAGCTAACTCAGTATGAATTCTCTACTCTACCTGGTCCCCTCACCCCCTCAAAGGCTTAATAAAAATGTCACCACCCCTGCTTAATGGGTTTTTTGGGGGGCGTGGTCTGGACAGATTAAATAAATTGCTCCTCCCAGAAGGAGACAGCAAGACCCACTCCCGAACAAGACAACTCATAGAGCCTGCTGAGAGTTATACACACAAAATGTTCTGATCACAACAAGCCGTGTATATTCTGTCTTCCCTCTACATCACGTGTGTTATAAGATTACACGTGTTACATATATGTTCCTGCAGGTTTTATTTTCCCCTTTAGGTGATCATTTTCATTCCCTGTATCGCCATCTATATGTGTAATCCATAATGTGCATATATCAATGCCATATGTCTCTTCCCTCGAGGTTTAGTGGGTGAATAGGGCAAGGGGGTGCAGTGAACAGTCTGACGTTTGGTGGTCCCCCATCTTTCAAGCCAGCACAGAGCAGTCAGCAGACTTTTTTCTTTTCACCGCCTTTCACCAATACAGATTGATCACTAATCCAACATCAGACATGTGACTGGACACTGAAAGAGCAGCACCACATGATGAGGTCACATGGTCTTCCTTCCCGTCAGCTCGATGCCAGTGTTAGACTGGCAGCATTGTATAATAGAGAGCACATTAATACCTCCATGAGTCCTGCTGTGAAGGGGATCAGAGGTAGCTAATATAAAATCAGATTCAGCACTTATACTAGTTGCATGCAAAGCACCCATAACAGAATTAATGCCAACTTTTTATAAGCACCTGGCAGATAGAAGCTTTCATTGTAAAGCAGAACAGATTATCTGTTTTAAGTAGCTTTTTATTTAATAAAAAGAGACACAAAACATCCAAATACAAACATTTAATACATATATAAAACACAGTAGACAAGGGGCTCTATTTATAAATTTTTTCCCCCATAATATACCTTTATTTTTCACTCATTTCCTATTGTGACAGCTGTGCACTATTGACAAATGGCCACTAGGTGGCAGAACGAGTCATTGTTTTAATAGGAACTGAAGCGTAGAGAGATTCGACCATCTGTCAGCGAATTTCAGAGGAATTGACTGGGGGAATCATTTATAAATAGAGCTCAAAGGACAACGTGCGGAGGGTCCGTCACTGGATAATGAGCTGCAGCTGCAAATGGTAAAGGAAAATTTCAATTTTGTTAAAACAACAAAAAATATTCTGTGAAATAATTTAATAAAATGGTGATTTTACTCCAGCCACCAATCAGCCGCCACTTTAACCTCCCCAGCGGTCTAATTCCGTTCAAATTTCCATGCAAAAAGCGGTACAATTTTTTGCATGGAAATTTATTTTTTATTGTAGGCTGTAATTCTTAGGCATAACTCACTGATATTTAATAAATTTAATAAACTTTAAATAACAAAACACAAAAATACTTTAACATGTAATGTAACTGTATAGTAGCATATATAATATATATACATAATATAATTATATGAATATTTCTTGTATTGAATCCAATACAAAATTATTTGAATTTCCCACCAATCCTCCCGCTCGGACCGACACATTTACCGACGTCACCGGGAAACCCTGTAGATCTCGTCTCTGCACTTCACAGCTGGAGATAGGTGGAGGAGGACATGTCCCAAGGACCTGGGAGGACAAGCAGGACGCCAGGAGACAGTGAAGGAGCAAGGTAAGTGGGTTTTTAGTTAAAAGCGACCCCGAGTGTGTGACTCGGGATTACCGATTTTTGCATGAAAAATCCACCCGGAGTCACACTCGGGATTACCGCTAGGGGAGTTAAACACTGCAGCCATGGCACCAGTATTCAGTCAGTGGATGAGATTCACCATTATGGCCGTCCTGGAGCTTTGCACAGAGGTCAAACTGGAGGCAGCCAATAGGAGAATAGCTGACGTTCCCATAGTACTGCGCTGCAGCAGGAGATCCGAGAGTAAAATTTCTTGCACCATAAAAACTTCAATACCGATAACAGGAAATTCTTGGAAACAAAGCCATTCATTCCATCTTGTAGATTTTCCCTTCAGTCTGCTTCAAATCAAAAGTTTGGACTTTGCAAAGTACATTCATCAGGTCGCCAGGGCAGGAGGAGGCTGAAGCTATGAATTCAGCCAATCATAGAGTTGCTATTATGGGCGGGGCTTAGGTGTAGAGGAATCTCGGGCACCCGGAGAATTTGTGCGTCAGGTGCATTTCTGTGCTCTTTCTTCTACATAAAGCTGCATCTGAAAAATCCAAGAAATAGAATATTAGTATAGCAGCACAGCTCCAGCTTAGGAGCTGAATATTGAGCCAATAGCTGTGGCAGAGTACAATTAAGGCTAAATTGCAACATACAACATTTATTGCGAGCTCACTTTGGAGCCTAGACCTAGCATTCTATCCAGTCTAGGTGATAATATTTATTCATATTGAGTGCATGAGAGCTTCTAGATGTGACTTCCACCCCACGCAAAATACACATTTCTGTACTGCGCAGTAGGGGGCGCTCAGATCCCTGCACATCACACAATGTTTTCCTATTACTGGAGGTCCAATGTCTTAATGAGATGTGACGGCTCTCGTTCACCCTTATACATGACCCTGGCAATATCTACTGCTTCTGGTACCTGTACAGTGACAGTGCCTTCTAGCTGTTTAATACTGGAGATAAAGATTGTTGACTACCTCCAGAAACCTAAAATTTAACTAAATTTTATTTATTATTCCAAGGACCAGAATTGAGTCTATTGTTAGGAAACAGGACTACAGATGGGAAGGATTATTCCACTTTGAATATATACTATATGGTTTTGTGTACCCCTGACCTTCACACCTATATGAGATTGTTGGATAGCCCATTCTGGAGCCACAGCCATGTTAGTAATGTTGTTTATAGCAGCCTCCAATTACCCAGGAGGCCCTTGCACTAGATTTGGGAGGGGGTACGTGGGAATTCACCCTGTGGTATTGATGTTGAATGGAAGACCTGGCTCCCAACTCCACTTCATCCTAAAGAGTTGAGGTCAGGGATCTGTGCAGGATACACAAGTTCTTCATCACCAAACTGGTGACTCCATGTCTGTATGGAGCTGGCATTTTACCCCGGGGCACAGTCATGGGCGAACAGAACAGAGCCCTCACCAAACTATTACCAGAAGGGTAGAAAAGAACAGTTGTATATCATCTTTGTATGTTGTAGGAAATGCCTGAACTCAGGGGTGACCACACACTTTTGGCCATACAGTGTAATATTATCAAGCAATGGTGGACTGAGGACGGATTGATGATAAACTACTGCAATGGTTACAAAGAGCTGCTAAAAGTTATTCATACAATTCAGTGTGGGTATAAAATATTACCATTGAACGTATCCATAGACCTGGATTTCCCAGAAGGCCACCTAGACCATGGCCAAGGGTGGCATGACTACCAGCAGGCGGCATTAGATCATCTCTATGTGGACCTGGAACCTTCTGCTGCTGGCTGACCAGTCATTTACAATGTGGAGATCTGTGCAGAGTGACATTTGTATTGAATATATCCCTCTCCTCTCTACCTTCATTGTTCTCTTCTGTCTTCTCTCATCCCACGGCCTCCCTCTATCCCCCCTCTCTCTCTCTCTCTCTCTCTCTCTCTCTCTCTCTCTTTTTCCTCCTCTCCTTCCTCCTCCTCCTCAATTTTCCTTTCTCACCTCACTTCATCTCTCTCTTCCTCTCCCTCTATCCCATTCTCCTTCTCTCCCCATCTCATTACCCCTCCCTCCCTCTCTCTGTCTTCTCTTTCCCTTTCAGGGCTCTCTGCCCTCCTTCCTCCCTCCTTTCTATCTTTCATATCTATATCCTCTCTCCATCTCTCAGCCCTTTCTGACTCCTTGTAAGTCTCTTTATCTCTCTACCTCACTCTCTATACTCCTCATCTCTTTCCTTACATCCCCTCCCTGTCTACTTTCTCTCTCTTACCAAACCCCCTTTCTTACAGTTCTTCCCCTTCTCTTCTCTGTCTATTGATTCCCTCCTTTCCTCTCTCACTTCTCCGTCTTTCCCCTCTATCTCCCACTCTCTTTCCTCTCTCCCTCTTTTGCTTTTTTGGAACAGCTTTTTTTTTGCAAAGACTGCAAAAGGCTATCTTTAGTTTTGGGGGGGCTGCACAAGCTAACTGGCCTAGGGGAGTGAAAAAGTATAAATCCGTCCCTGCTCAATCCCAGAGCATTGATTGGGCATTGTACCCTTGCAGTCCGGTGGTTGGTTTCTTTCTCTTACCTTTAAAATATCTGAGGTCATGGTCTTCAGGGGTATCAGACGAGGTTCCTGCATGTGTACGTCCTGCTCGTCAGCAAGGATCCAGGGGAAATCCTGCAGTGACAACAAGGGGAAAGCTGAAGTAATGCAGCAATGTTTTTCTAAGACTCTTTAATTTGATCATTGACTTCAAAGCCCAGCTTTGAAAATGTATTTAAAGATCTGTCAGGTACTCATGCTTCTGTGTCCCCAATAGTGCAACCTACTGATTATTTATTTTTATAATAACAGCATAGACAGCAATGAGAATCTTTCCCATTTTATCCAATAATAAAACAAAGTTAGGCTAGTTTGTTGGAGGGATTTACCCCGAAGGTAAAAAGCTAGCAGGTGACTCCACCCACCACTATTTGCATGGCTTCAAAGACTCAGGAGAATCTGTCATCTAACCTGACTCACCTTTATGACTTGAATCTTCTCCATATTCCTTGTGGCTGCTTCGCGTGTATGGACCAGTATAGTGAATGTGCACCCTGAGCAAAAAAAGAACAATCATTACAGGTTCTCATTAAATCTAAATCTGGAGCGAGGCCCTAAGTGTGAGCTGTACCTGGGGGATTGTTGTCTAGGACGGCATCACAGACGCTGATCTTCAGGATAAATGCTCGTAGGAGTTGCTCCACGTGAGAGAGGAGAGAATCAGAACTGCAAAACACAAAAAAAAGAGAAAGTCAAGAACCCAATGCCCTTCTAACGCAAAGCCTTGACCACAAAGCAACACTGCACAAAAAGGCATATGGTAGGTCAGCAAAGGTATTGGGGCGGGGACACATGGCTGGAAACATCGCAGGACCGCCTGACCACAAACTGTACAGAGAGAATAGGTTAGCCATGATTTAAATGTGACATATCCCAGGACACCTCTAACCACACACAATGTACAGAAAGACATGGGTCAGCCATGATATAAATGTGACATATCCCAGGACCCCCCTGACCACACACTGTACAGAGAGATATAGGTCAGCCATGATATAGTTGTGACATATCCCAGGACCCCCCCTAACCACACACAATGTACAGAAAGACATAGGTCAGCCATGATATTAAATGTGACATATGCCAGACCCCCCTGACCATACACTGTACAGAGACATAGGTCAGCCGTGATATAGATGTTACTTATCCCAGGACCCCCCAGACCACACAAACTGTACAGAGAGACATAGGTCAGGCATGATATAGATGTGACCTGTTATAAAAATCAGTAACAGGAGTGGACAGGCTTGTATGGACTGTCCTAAAATATTTCCTCTTTAGTTTAGGATCCAATGTATTACTGTGCATCACCTGATAGAAAGGAGCGGCGGCTGTGCAATCTCAAAGACGAATCTCTCCACCGGGTGGTGCTCTTTATCCAGGATGACCAGCACAACCTTCTCCACATCGTTCTGCAAAGAGAACAAAGCATCTGATCACATGACTGGCTGCCTTGTTTCAGAGAGCAGATAATAAAGAACCCCCAACTAGGAACCTTTTCCATCAAAAGTAGCCACATGACATAACGCCAGTATAATAAACATAGATGTAAGCTTTTGATTTTTATTTTGCTCTGTGTATTCAAAAACTGACCATGTTTTTTTTTTAAACAAATCGTCAAGTCAACCCCCCCCCCCCCCCCAACCACCAGTTCATCTCTAAATTGCAAAAGGTTGTTGGAGCGATTGCTGATGTAGTAACTTTACCTTCTCTATGAGGGGCTTCACACAGTGCAGGGTGTCCTGGATGTAGCGGTTCAGCTCAGGGTGACACGACATCTGGAAAACATATCACAAACATAAAATATGGTATTCAGCAAGCTGCAAGGAACATAGACGATACTTGGCTAAATCATCCTTCTGCCATTTCAGAAGATACCCAGACATGCAAATCTCAGGGAAGGTGCAGACCCAAGGTGGGTACAAGTGTTCCTGTGCGGTTTCTGGTCGCTAACTTGCCACTTGGCCATCCTTACTGCAGTCCTGGTTCTTAAAGCGGACCTATCAGCAGTTTGTTTACTTTTTATAAGAGGAGAGAAAACACTTTCATATTAGGCAAAAAGGTGCTTTTTTTTTGTAAATACTTTTATATATATATATATATATATATATATTTAAAAAAAAAAAAAGAAGGGTAGGTTTGTCTTTTTCTGTCTTCACCGCCGCAGAGAGGAAGACTGAATGGGAAGCTCAGAGCCTCCTCTGACACCAACATGATGGATCCCAGGAGGTTTCGGGCAGCTTCTTCTGCACATGCTCGATCTCAGGCATGCACAGAAGGGGCTCGTCCCGCACAGTAAAAAAAAAAAAGTGCTGTAAGACTGGCACATTATATTTATAGGAGGATCACCCAGCTTCACTGATGAAAGTGTAATCTCTCCAGCCTTGGAGAGTTTTAATAAATCAGCCCAGTGACTTACACCCACCCAAAGCTTTGATCTGCTGAGCTAAGAAGTCTCTGGAATATTTCCCCATCAGCCCCCTCCCGTTCAATATTTTACCAACCCCCCCTTCTGTAGAGATTATTGGAAATCAATCTCATTAATACGGCATTAATATGGTAGCCTAGGGGGTGGAGAAAGATTGACTAGGTTTATGTGGGGGGTAAAAGGGGAATTATTTGTATAGAAGACACCATGTTACCACTCACCTGGACAGGGACATTGTACTTCTTCCTCTTCTGGAAGATTCCAGTTGGATAAACCTCTCTGACGTACAGGATCAGGTGCACGGCCACCTCTAGAAACTCACACAGGATGTCCGCAACCACTTAGAGGAGAAAAGAAAAAGAAGTTGGTCATTGCCAGCACAGACTGGAGAAGGTTTCTATACATTGGTTCTGATTTATTAAACCTCTCCAAGACTCCATGACTACCATGGGAGAACCTGGGGGATTCAGAAACGGATTTTCTAAAATCATTAGTTAGCAAATGTTTTCAATCCTCGACTAGCATTATCCCTTTATAGTCAATCTTCTCCAGTCTTGGAGAGCTTTCATATATCAGGCCTATTGTCTGAATAGTGGACTGTGGAATTTTCTTTCATTAATTGTAACATTCACCTGCAAGCCATATTTGACTTTTACATATTTCTAGGACTATTTAATATCTTTTGCAAACAACAGATGAGCCATTTTACATGCAACACTAAATGAAGTTATAAGAGGACAAGATTCCCGGCAGGATCCACAGGTTATAGATATAACAAAATTTTTTCAATGGTATCTTTAACAGAACAAAAGGCAGCAAATAAAAGAGGACCATTGTTAGGTCTCTAAAGGTAGTCCCCGAGTTAAGGACATCCGACATACAGAAAGCTCCTAGATACGAATGGGGCTTCCCTGCTCCCTCATGTGCGAGACGGAGGCTTGAATGGGGGAGGTTTGCATGGCTTGAAGAAGAAATCTTTTGCAAAACACAGCTGAGACTGAGCTCTTCTGCAGCCTCTTGTAACTCTTTAATGACCAAGACAAACTCTGTTGTTTCTATTAGCTTATCAAAGCACAGCTGGCTCCAAAAGTTAATAAATGTCTAGGCTCCATAAAGTTTTTTTTTTTTCTTTTTTTTGCTTGGCTTGTAATTAGCTCACAGTAAGCCTGTTCGTTTCCTATTGTAACATACCAGAGACACAACCTGCCCACCGCCCCAAGCCTGCAAATCATACGGGAAACATGGTCCATGACTCTGGCCAGTGAGCTCCCCCAGCGGGGTCCTCGTCCCCAGGGAGTGCACCGGTCGGAGCCGCGGCCCACCTGTCAGACGGCCAGACCAGGGGTTGGAAACCCCTGCTCTAGAAAACTACAACCATAGATTCACCACCAGCAAATGTTCTGAGGAATTGAGTGGGGCAGTCGTTTATAAATAGAGTGATAAGAATTTGTAGAACACATAAAAAAGTAAAAATAAAAAAAAAAAGCCCTGCTTATAAAGAAAGTTTTATAATCCCCTGTCCCATCTCCAATCTTCACATTTTTATAAGCAACGGTAGCTGAAAAATCTCAACCAACACTTCTGAGAATGCCAGATGCCGGTACCCCCCTGCTTTCAAGATGGTTCCCTCCATCTGCCCACAGGTCAGCACTATAGGCAGTAAAACAGGTGGGTAGTACCAGGTTGCACCACAGGGGGGCGTCTGACAAACTCATTTCAGCCATTGCAGCTCCTCAGCAGGGTGCAGACTTAAGGTGGGCCAGGTGAGTATGAAACCTTTTCTTCTTATTTCAGCATCAGAGCTGCTTTATTCCAACACAATGATAGTATAGCAACTAAAGAGGAACTAAACTCAAAATCCCCCAAAACACAAAAAATAAACTTACCTTCAATCCCGCAGGGCAGTCCGATCCATCTGGAGGTCTCTTCCATCGCGTCCCGCGTCGCTCAGGCATCCGTCTTCGGGCCAGCGTTCCGGGCGTTGTTATCTTCGCCTCTTCTTCCAGGTTCTTGTTCCTACTTCACCTGACTCAAGCGCAAGATCGGGTGACGTAATTTTGAAGAAAAACGTGACGATCTCCCTGCGCATGCGTAAGAAAGGCAATTTTTTTTTATCAACTCACGAAAAGGCTTCTAAGAGCACCCAAGAGCCTCCGGGGACGCGTGACGTAGTTTTTGCGTAGGCAATTGAGAATTAGAGGGCGGTGCTGCACTTTTTTTTTAAAAAAAGGGTGTTGCGCTTAAAAAAAAAAAACATTTCGAATTTTTACCTTATATAAAAGGGTTCTCTACCCTTTTAAGTAAAGCGAAAATTCTGAGTTTAGGTATGAACAACCAGCAGCCTGGAGGACAACTTTCACCTACCTTGACCAAAGTTTAAATCTTGCCTGGTGAGGGTGGTCATGTTTCCATCTGATAATAAAGAGGAAATAAGAATTATTAGTGAATAATATTACAACCTCAGAAGGGATGAGTGATTGGGCTCTATTTATAAAAGATTCCCCATGATATTCAATCATTCTCTATTGAGCGCTGCACTTTGATGATTGGCCACTAGGTGGCAGAACGAGTGATTGTTTTAATAAGACCTGAAGGGAGAAGTGTAAAGAGATTCGCCCATCTGTCAGCGAATTTCAGACGAATTTACTGTGGGAATCTTTTGCAAATAGAGCCCTGTAGCATATGAGCAGCAATTAAGAGTTTATTTTATTGTTATCCTGAAAGAATTTGTGTGACTGGATAAATAGGATTCCCAGTCAATCTATTGGTGGTGGTGGGGAAGGGGGAGAGGGGGTATTTATTATTAATTTATTTTTTGCAGCATTGTCATTTATAATGACAGGACAGATATAGAAAAACGAATAATGGCAGCTTATGGGAAAAACAGAAAATAAAGAAAAATAAATACAATAATATAAACAGGAAATAAAGGCAGCAATGATAAAAAAATACCAATAACATTATTCCAGTCATGATAATAATAATAATGCCCCTTATACCTTCCATATTTACCCCCCAAATTAGCAGTGACGGGGGTTAGTGCACGGTACATACCGATCTATCGCTGTGTGGCTCCTCGTCTGGGGCCCCTGAGTCCTCTCTGTTTCTCCTGAAGGCAGCAATCTTCCTGTCGTAGCGCCAATGACGTCACCACGCTCTCCTCTCCTGCTCCGGGCGCGGTTGTGATGACGTCACTGGCTGTGTTGTGTTGCCAGGCACGGGAAGAGAACCTGTCTACAGTGTGAGGAGCTGTGTGTGCTATTCTTCTATACATCACCGTAATAACAACGGGGAGCCCAGCCGGCAGACTAGGGGTGCTGGGACTTGTAGTTCTCGAGGTTTATTTGTACCTCCAGATCAAAATCAATTTATATTCCTCATTTCCACAGACTGTGTGAGAAGCTTTAATGGCAGCCTCTGTGTGTCATGTCACGGGGTCACCGGGACAGGAAGTGAGGGGCTTCATTTCCACCACAAGGTGCCCTCACTCTTCTGGTCAGATTGACTCCCATCATCATTTAATACACTTCTTCTGATCCCAGGCTGTCATGGACCCGCACCCTGGATAGTACTGTCATGGATTTGCCCCTGAATAGTGATGTTATGGACCCCCTACCTGAATAGTGTCATGGACCCCCCTAAATAGTAATGTATAGACCCGCCTCCCAGATAGTGCTGTCATGGACCCTACCCCTGAAAATTGTCATGGACCCTACCCCTGAAAATTGTCATGGATCCTACCCTGAATAGTGTCATGGACCCTCCCCTGAATAGTGTCATAGATCCGCCCCTGAATAGTGATATTATGAACCCGGCCCCTGAATAGTGTCATGGGCCCGCCCCTGAATGGTGTCATGGACCCCCTTAAATAGTGATGTATGGACCCGCCCCCCAGATAGTGCTGTCAGGGACCCCTGAATAGTGTCATGGATCTGCCCCTCAATAGTGATATTATGGACCGCCCCCTGGATAGTCCTATCATGGACCCGCCCCTAAATAGTGTTGTCATGGACCCGTACCCTTGTTGGTGATGTAATGGACCCACCCCCTGGGTGGTGATTTCATTGACATGCCCCCTGGTGGTGATGTCATCACACATCCTTGGCTCAGTGTATGCACTAAAATCCACCAATCCTCTGATTTTTTAATTTCCTGCAGGGTCAGCAGCCTGGAGGTCAGTCCCTACCCTCAGAACTACATCTCCTAGGAGCTGTTCACCTACAGACCCACAAGAGTTAAGGCAGCCGCTTGGCATTTTATATTGAGCTGGATGGAACAGAACCTCAGGTGGGGAGGAGTTACATCATCAAATCATGTTAATAGTTTACCAGGATTTGTCAATCATTTTGCAGGAATCATCATCTCCAGCCAATCAGAGCCCAGATTGTCCTTTATTGGACCTCTGGATAAATAGAACTCCTATAAGGATGGACTTTGTAGTCCCTGAGGCATGCTGGCTGAATGCTATGTCTTTGGATTATTTTAGACACTAATTGGTAGGTTGGCACCTGTGTGGCCCCTGTATGGATGATGAGGCGCCAGCTTAACCAATGACAGAATACCAGGACACATCTTGACCACGCCCATGCGGGGGGACCTTCAATCTGCAGTAGCACACCTCCACCACAAGATGTCCTCAGTCTTCCAGGGTAAATGATGTTTGGTGTAACTTACCTGTAAAGGTTATAACTTACCTTTTCTACTACCCAGGCACGGATGACCTTTTGCAACTAACTACTACCCAGGCTGGCGCTCTTGCAACTAATCAGAAGGTCTTGAATTAACCAATCAGTGACACCCACCAGGGATGCAGAAGGCTGAGGTGACCTTTACCCTTTTCATCTTCCTATGATAGATATTGTGAAAAGGAGGGCCCTGGCCAGCATAACTGGGACTTCCTTTATCACGGTAGGTTCACTTTATCACCAACCAGCCAATTATAAATGCCGCAGCGTACCTGAGCACCTCCCCCACTTTACCTGACAGGTGTACCTAATAAAGGGTCTGCTGAGAGTTACTCCCTCCCTCCCATCTGCCGTACGGCAGCTGCGCCTTTTACTAAATATAACTAAAATTAGAAGCGCGCAGAGGTACTCGCTGTCCGTGTCACACCACGCCTACTTAACAAGGTAACTGTGACGTTGCTATGGAAACCAGCGATCGCCAGATGCCCGGTTCTTCAACCAGCCAGTAAAAATAGCCTTAAAGTGGAAGAATCTGAGCCAAATCACGGCGACGCTGCTCTGTATGTCCATTGATTGGTCATGTGAGGGTCGGACACCCTAAAATAAAAATAATATGTGCAATTACAGGAGGAATCATCAGATCCAGTGATAGAAATGCAATATCCAGCGCTCGGTACTTAAAGAATCACTCTGGCCTTAACATGGTTAGTTTATTGGTGATCTCAAAATTCCCAAGCAGATGAATCAGTAAAATCTTTTATAGGAGTCACCATGTTAAGTTGTTTTCAGACATTTTTAAATATGCAGCTTTCATTATATTAAACACCTGGTGATCCTGCCATGGCATTCAGGATCTTACTGTAATAGGGTGACAACGCCTTGACTGGTTCTTCCAATTCTGCTCCGGGGTTGTCACACAAGACTACAAATGTCAAGCGCTCCACATCTTACTGCATCTTCAGCTTGCTCATTAAATTTCAACCCCAAGCAGAAACCTTTTACTTTCTCTGCTCCCCCTTCTCCTGGAGAGCACTGACTTTTCTTTAAAACCTGCAGATTTCTGATTATACACCCAGATCACTGCCAGGTGCCCTGCACCTGTAATACCCCAGCGCTGAGGTCATGTCTCCATCTCCTTCTTGTCCTGTCCAATCAGAAGAGAAGCCAGGTGTGAGGTGTTTTATGAATGGCCAGGAGGAAAAGGAAGCGGAGACACACAGGCCAATGGCTGGAAAGTACAGAGGGAGCTGCACTGACCCAGGGATGTGCAGGCTTTAGAGCAGTGGTCACCAACCAATGGTCCGTGAGAAACATTTGGTGGCCCACAGAAATATTTAGACATTTGCATTTTTTTATTTAATAATAATTTTAAAAAAATAATATTATAATAAACTCTTATATTCTGAATGACAATTTTCGCCTTTACATTGCACTAAATTCAAACTGTACCAAAGACGGAAAAACAACGTACACTTCTGTATTGTTTCCACCATTACAACAGTCACCCTGCTCCGCCAATACCGATTGTTTTATTTTATTTGTTTATTTCTCAGATGCTCTTTTAGGTAAGTCTGACCTGTTATATTTAATGGCATCAAATATCTTGACTTTGATAGCTATCATTTCTTGTTTGGTCTTAGATTCGAATGCAATAAACCCATATTGAGTGAGAATAAGCTAACTAATATTTTGCATTTCTTTAGTAATACCAAAGATAATGCAACTAATGATAATAGTAATAATAGTAATACCTCACTGTGAGCTGATCAATGAATCAGAGCCGCCACAGCCCTTGTCAGCACCATTAGGAAAATTATTATTTACAAGTGTTATTATCTTTATTAAAAAAAAATGATATTATTGGTTTGCAGGATTTAAAATGATAATTTAGTGGTCCCTGAGGTCCGAAAGGTTGGAAACCACTGCCTTAGATCAGCATTACCTCACATTATTATCATGGGGGAACCCTTGAAATAACTTTCAGGTCTTCAGGGAACCCCTTCTATTATTATTATTATTATTATTAATATTATTAAACAGGATTTATATAGTGCCAACATATTACGGAGCGCTGTACATTAAATAGGGATCGCAAATGACAGACTAATACAGACAGTGATACAGGAGGAGAGAACCCTGCCCCGAGGAGCTTACAATCTAGTAGATATAAATACTATATTCACAGTACATTAGTGTGGTGGCCAATAGGTAGAATGTCACCCTTACAAAAAAGATCATTGGAGTCACTTAAACTGACCTGAGAGTCACAAATTGCTCAAGGAACCCCCAGCAACCTATAGGAACTCAGATTTTTTAGACAGAGGGAACAGAGGCAATGTTTCTATCCAGAGTTCAGCTTTAATAGACAAGTTGCCTCAAGAGAGGTGATGCAGTATTCTGCAGAGCTATAACCATTTGTAGTCTTCATTATAAGTGTGACAACCCAGAAGCATAAATGGGAGTAAGAGACAAAACCTTGTCACCCTATCACCTGAACCACATGGCACCTGAGAACATAACAAATAAATTGATGCTGAATCAGGGGCAGCTCTTCTGGTGAAGCGGAAGAAGATGCGATGAAGGTTTGAAGTTTGTGCCGTAAACTGCTGCAGAACTAATTAGATTTTTTTTTGCTTCATTCAGAGGTCCAGCAAGCAATATACAATATACAAAGCCTAAGGCAGCGGATCTTCTCATTTCCTAGCTCTGATCTGTTCAGCTATAACCGGAGTGACCACAAATCCAATCTGTGCCCAATCGCTGCATGCAGCATGTATGACACGGTAACATTACAGAAAGTCATTTATCATTGCATTGTACCCAATGTGTACAGATATAATGGGCTTATGTCATGTGACTACACTACTCACACATTGTGCTTAGCCGAGTGTTTTTTGTAATGAATTTCATCTTCACAACCAGCTTTCTAAGCAGAAATGACTTCTGGTATTGAAGCGAGACAGAAAACTGGGAGTGGCCCCGGATTTTTGCTGCAAGGCCATTGGCTGGCAGTGGCCCTCTACAGATGCCTCGGGCATATAAAAATACAATTTCGCTCCAACAGTCAGGGGATGGAATGTAGCAGCAGCCATATTACAGGCTGATGAATAATAAATGAATGATGGGATAATTTTATAACATACAACATACAGGAAATATCTCTTACTCTGTGTTCTGTCACTTCCAGAGGTATTATTCACCAGCGGTGAATCATAAGCAGTGAGCAGGGCATTGCATAGACTTGGGGCCCCTATAGGGGGCAGTGTTGGGTAAGGAGAATTCAGGGCCCCTGTGCAGGGGGGGCTTCCTCTGTATTCTGTCACTTCCAGAGATAATATTCACCAGAGGTGAATCATTGCAGTGAGCAGGCCCCTGCATAGACTTACAGCACCTATAGGGGGCAGTATGGGTAAGGAGGATTCAGGGCCCCTGTGTAGCTGCACACTTTGCAACACCTTCCCCCCACCATAAGGTATCCAACTGCAGTACAGCTGGGACATATTTGAAGCCAAAATCTTTTAGTTGTGGGGCAACTTAGACCCTCTGTCAGGTTCTTATTGCTGGTGGCCATTGTTCCAAATTTTACAGGTCTCACTAGAACAGGAAATAAGTAGAAACCTTTAAATGAGGACCCTGCTAAAGTGACAGCTGTGTCAAGGTGATTTTATTCCAACTTTGAAGAGATTTTCATATCACTTCCTGTTGTATTTCTCTACTACCCAGCAGGGGTCACTCTATCCAGCATGTCTAGGCAGGTTGTTTTTGCTTGGAGACTTCCCTAACCCATGCCCACATGTGATGTTGAGCCTCTATGTCACGGGTCGGCAAAGTCTTATGACCACTAGGCCATGTCTGGGGTGGGCGGGAGCTCACTAGGCTGCACCCACCCTAATGGCTCCACCCACCACCAGGGAACACCCCCTGTAGTGAAATCCCTCTCCTCCGTGTGCATTGCGGATTTCCCTTCAGGGAGCTTTCCCTATTTACCGCGGCGGTGGAAGTATCAACGCCTACCGCAGTAAATAGGGGAGCCACTGCAAGGGGGCGGCACTGGAGCTTCGGTGGCTCCGGAGCTCCAGCTCTGGTAGTTCCTAACGCCCTCTGGCCGATCCAGCAAAATGCTGGCGGGCAACCCGCGGCTCCGGCTTTAGGCCGGAATGAACTGCCGGCTAGGCTGTATCTGGCCTAAAGGCCGGAGTTTGCCGACCCCTGCTCTACGACTTAAAGACTTAAAATCCGATGAATGAAAGGGGTGGAGTCAGTGACAGTCAGAATGGGGGGAGGAGCTAGATGATGCTGGACCTCCCAGCCAGGCAATGAGACGGGGGGGGGGGGGGGGGTTGCAGCTTCTAATGTACATTGTGACAAGCTCACAGTGTGCGCTGATATCAGACTAAAGAATTTTAGTCAAGGAGAGGAGCCCTAAAATTGTGCAAGATTGGAGGAAAGACTGGAGGGATGATTTATTGGCCCTGATTTATTAAAGCTGTCCAAGGCTGGAGAGGATACACTTTTATCAGTGAAGCTGGTTGATCCAGCAAACCTGGAATGGATTTCTTCAAAGTAATTTGCTATTTGATAGCAAATGTTTTAAATCCTGGACCAGCTTCATTCCAGGTTTGCTGGATTGCCCAGCTTCACTAGTGTATCCTCTCCAGCTTCGGAAAACTTTAATAAATCAGGTACAATGATGGACAGGATCAAGGGCAGATTTAACAAAGGGCACATCGGAGGGCAGATTTAACAAAGGGGAGGCTGGAGAGCAGATTTAGGACCCCCTTACTAGTGCACTGGTGCAGTGATCCTCTTCCCATCCTCAGTGACCTCCGCTAGCTGTGTGAATGAGCCACTAAACAAGCTCCCCTTATAATAATGACAGGGCACACCTTAGTGATATCCAAGCAAGGATATTGACATGATAATACTCCCCCTGCCGCTCTCTCCACTCCTCCAATGACCTACTAATGACTTCCTCACTCATAACCTCATCACACGCATGGATACAAGACTTCTCTAGAGCTGCCCCGACTCTCTGGAATGGTCTTCCTCGTCCTTTTCGGCTTGCTCCTACTTTCTGCTCATTTAAAAGAGCGCTCAAAACATTTTTTCAAACTTGCCTACCCGTCTTCTTCTGTTTTTTGAAACCACCACTACATATCTCCCATCCTATTGTGTGTAAATTCCCCCACCTACTAGATTGTAAGCTCTTCGGGGCAGGGTTCTCTCCTCCTGTATCACTGTCTGTATTAGTCTGTCATTTGCAATCCTTATTTAATGTACAGCGCTGCGTAATTTGTTGGCCCTATATAAATCCTGTTTATTAATAATAATAATAATAATAATAATGATGGATGATGTGGAACAAACATTAGGATGTGTGATGTGTCAGTATAATCCACATTTTTCTAGTGACCTAATCACTCTCTTTGTGAATGACACAAATAATGAGTGGGAAGTGTGACCTATATAAAGGAATGTATTGGGGAGAAGATCCTCTGTGCACTCTGCAATGAAGTCTGGAGGACCCCTTTATCACCAGTGAATCCTTGTACAGACTGTGATCTGCAGTGAATGATCCTACCTGATAGAAACTCATCCCTCTGCTTATCACTGATCACCAGTTATTTCCATGAGTGACAGAAATGATCATGGGATTTGCAGCGGGGTGGTATGGATAGTGACCCTATGACATGGCGATCATTATGACATAGCGATTCCATAGTGGTGTGAGGGCCGTCTGTGTCCTGCAGATAATTGTCAGTATCACAGGGCCCCAGGGGATGTCAGGCCCTGCGTGAGCCCCGGGCTCTCCGGGTCATTGTGCAGATGTTATGACAGATGTAATGATAGTAGGAGGGGGCTGCTCACTACTAGGCCACATGGATCTGAGCTTTTGTTTAGACTCAACATGGATGAGACTGAGTGTTCCGTTATCTGCTATCCTTTGTCTTCAGCCTTCTCCTCCTCTCTGTCCTCCAGGGATACACAGGAAAACTCTACCTGATCCTTACCATGTCCTCCAACTGATCCCACCGCTCAGAGACATGTCTTATTATCTGCTGCTTCCTCTGCCACATCTGTCAGACATCAAGAGAAGGCTACTGATGTGCCAGTGTAGGTAGTGCTAGGTGTAAAATATGTAACATCATTTTCTTTGCAACCTTCTTACTTTCCTTTCCATCACCTTTCTTTCCTTTGCTTTCCTCCTCCTTTCTTTCTTTCTTTCTCTTGCTTTCCTTTCCTTTCGTTTTTTTTTTGTTCCTGTACTTTCCTTTGTTTTTCTGTTCATTTTCTTTCCTTCACTATCCTGTTCCTTTGCTTTTCTATTCTTTTCCTTCACCTTTTTCTTCCTTCCCTTTGCCTTTCTCTTTCTTTCCTCTCCTTCCCTTTGCTTTTCTATTAGTTTTCTTTTCCTTCCCCTTTTTCTTACTTTCCTTTCCTATTCTTTTCTTTGCTTTTCTCTACTTCTTTTCTTTTCTTTCTTTTGCTTTTTCTTTCCTTTTTTCTTCCTTTCTTTCCTTTCCTTTGCTTTTCTCTTCCTTTTCTTTTCTTTTCTCGTCCTTTCCTTTCCTTCTCCCTTCCTTTCCTTCTCCCTTCCTTTCCTTCTCCCTTCCTTTCCTTCTCCCTTCCTTTCCTTCTCCCTTCCTTTCCTTTACTTTGCTTTTCTCATTCTTTTCTTTCCTTTTCTCTTCCTTTCTTTTCCTTTTCTTCCCTTCCTCCATTCCTTTTCCAATCCACTTTGCCTCTCTGGAGTGTAAGCTTTTGGGGACAGGCTTCTCTCTCATTTATCTTTGCTTTCTCAGTAACCCCCCCCCCCCCCCGCTTATCTTTTTGGACCCTCCACCCCCTCCTTGTACCGGATGACAGTTTTGGGCTTGCTGCCCCTCTGCCCCCTCCATGCGGTGCTCCTCCCCCTCCTCCTCCTCTGTACTGCCCCTCTTATCGGGTGCTGATGCTGAGTATTCAGCGGAGTCAGGTAGAGGAGAGGAGCGGAGGAGTGTGTGGCTGCAAGTGACAAGAGTCTGGTGAGTCCTCATATCACAACTACTGACCATAGTCCTTGTGTCTGAATATTCTGTATGGAGATTTCTTCTGTCTGACATCTCCTCATCATCTCCATCTCTTGGATCATCATCTCCCCAAAACCTGACTCCCATCTGCTCCCCATCCCTGACCATGCCATCCTATCCTGCCCCACCGTCTATAGTCAGATTGCATCGGTCATTGTAAGAACATTGTCATTCCCCAGCCTCTTCTCCATCTTTCATGTTTTCTTTCCGTCCTTCTGTTTCTTCTTCTTTTGTTGGGGGTGGGGAGACTCCAACAATCAAATCTTATTATTGCTCTTCTTTAAGATCAGCTGAACAATAGTTGGGTATTGCCAGCTCTGCGGGCACTTTGTGTGTCTTTAGGGGGGAAATTACTTGGGCAGTGCTAGGAAACAACTTAATCTCTGAGTTGGCCACACAGCTCATCCATCAAGCTGGAAATTCTCTGTAACCAAATATTACCTGCGCAGATTTCATGTTATAAATCACAGAAAGATTCAGTTTCTAAGGATAGAGGAACGTGGATGAGCTAATCATTAACGTGATTCCATTGTCTATGGGTAAATCTGCTGCTCACCAAACCTGGCCGGCTGGTTGGCCATTTATTTTGCAATTTTGAACATTTTGGATTTGCATTTGTGACAATTGCATTCTGTAAACCATATGGCTATGAACTACGAACTATCGGCGTGCCAAAACACAAGCTTTCAAAATACCCCCAGGGGTAGCACTGGGAAAACTCTCCCAGATGGTGGTGAATCTTGTAGTCCTATAACCACATTCACGGGCGCACATGCCCATGCTTTCCATAAAACCATTATTTTGTTTTAGCTAAGTAGCAGAATTCATTGTCCTAGTGACACGACCGCATTCATTTGTTGTTTAGTATTTTCATTTTGCTTGTTTGTTGTTTTTTAATGTTTATTACAGGGGTCTATTTATAAATGTTTTCACCCAAGATTTACTCCATATTCAGACCGACATTTACATTTTCCCAGTCTTGCTTTATGGAGAGAACAGAAAACCCTGACAAGAATATTTAAAGAAACAATTAGACACCTAAGAGGTTTTATTTCTTCATCATATATTCACCCAACTTTTACCCAATTTCTATATATTTTCAAAGTGAATTTAATTATAAAAATATAAGAATCAGATTTTTGAATTGAATGTTAAAAATGTCTAAAAGTTGGGTGACTTTTGTATTAAACATCGGTTTGAATTGATTGAAATAGATCCGTAGGTGTTTTTTTTTTTGTATTGTAGATATTTCGGGTTTCTTTACATATAAGAGAGCAATGTGTAATAGAAGAGAAGAAATCAAATTATCAAAAGATGATTCACTGTACATTACTATGGGCTCTATTTATAAAGCAGGGATTGTTAGATTCCCTGCTTTATGAATAGATTTCTAATATTATTGTAATTAAACAGTATTTATATAGCACCAACATATTACGCAGCACTGTACAATAAGGAAGGGTTGAATACATACAATGACACAGGAGGAGGAGACGACCCCAACCCAATGTTACTTTTTATATAATAATAATAATATATTGGGCAGCACAGTGGCTCAGTGGTTGGCACTCTGGCGTTTGCAGCGCTGGGTCCCAGGTTAAAATCTCAGCAAGGACACTATCCCCATAGAGTTTGCAGGTTCTCCCGATGTCTGTGTGGGTTTCCTCCGGGTACTCCATTTTCCTCCCACATCCCAAAAACATGCAGTTAGGTTATTTGGCTTCCCCCTAAATTGACCTTAAACTGTATTAATGGCATATGACTATGGTAGGGACATTAGATTGTGAGCTCCTTTGAGGGAAAGCTAGTGACATGACTATGGACTTTGTACAGCTCTACAAAATATGTTGTCGCCATATAAATACTGTGTAATAATGATGATAATGATTGTCAATGCTAAACAATGCACAGCAGCTATTGGTGCATCTATCAGGGTGCTGTCCGACTTTAGAAGATCTTTTCCTTTACAAATGTCTCTTATTGAACAAATCTATATTTTGGATGATATAATCCTATGCCATAGAGGTCACCTGACGACTGACCGGTTCTACTTTGACTTTTTGTACTTTTTGTCACCCAGCTCATGAGAGTGCTCAACATTATGATTGTGATTGAAAATGGTACCAATAAATCTGCATCTGGATTTTAAGGCAGCATGGTGGCTCAGGGCTTAGCACTCTGGCCTTTGCAGCGCTAGGTCCCAGGTTCGATCCCCAGCCAGGACATTATCTGCATGGAGTTTGCACGTTCTCCCCGTGTCTGCTTGGGTTTCCTCCGGGTACTCCGGTTTCCTCCCACATCCCAAAAACATGCAGTTAGGTTCATTGGCTTCTCCCTAACAATTGACCTTAGACTACATTAATCACATATGACTATGGTAGGGACATTAGATTGTGAGCTCCTTTGAGGGACAGTTAGTGACACGACTATGGACTTTGTACAGCGCTGCGTAATATGATGGCGCTATATAAATACTGTATAATATTAAAAGGATCCGAGCTGCAAGCATTATATAGGGGGAGGGGGGGGACTATATATATATATATGGAGCGCCAACATATTACACAGCACTGTACATTAAATATTGGTTACAAATGACAGACAGATACAGACAGTGACACAGGAGGAGGAGAGGACTCTGCACCAAAAAGCTTACAATCTAAGAGTTTTTCAGGGACAAACAACTTTTAAAAGAAATCCCTTCTTGGTATAACGGGAGCGTGCGATGTCCTTGTGTGTCTTTATATGCACATGTATAATGAGCATCCAATTCCCGGGACGCCACTCTGTTCACAGAATGTATTCCTACACATTGCCTAACTCAGCTCTTGCCGGTCACATTCACAACCCCCAGCCTCTCCTCCTGCTGAGGAACTACAAATGGTTTGCAGAGCCCAACGCACTTCTCAGCACAGAGCTTCCAGTGCAACACACAGGTGACCCCATTTGACCTCACATTCAGATGGCAGACAGTAGAGGATTACAAAGTGTTCCATGCAGTCTGATCCATTCATTTCTTTGTATTTTTCCCATTTTGTAGAAGCTTTGCTGGCTCAGCCAGTTTCATCAGCCATTGCTCTTTTCATAAAACTGTCTACGGATGGATTTAAACTTTCCTCCTGCCTAATTGAGATTGTGTCCCCGTGTTCTTCATACTGTATGTTCAAGCCCCTGGAACCTTTTCCCACCATTTTTGGGAACTTGGATTTGGTGCCAAGAATCTTGTGCTGTTCTTTACCATGGAGACTGGGCCATAGGTAACAAAGTAATTATTGAATTGAAGGACTTCATTTAGTGTTGGATGTTAGGCTACGTAAACACGTGCAATAATTATCATTGGAAAATGAACGATTAACTACAGATCAACGCTTATTCACGATTATTTTGTGTACATGCTGAAACGATACGATCGTTCAAATATAATCCAGCAATAATTTACACACACTAGATACAATCGTTTGCACAATGCAGGAAGTGACGTGTACTGGAGAAAGTGTACTGCAGAACCATCCACGATCACTTAACAGATAGCGAACGATCGTCGCCCAATCAGATCCACCGGGGCGGTCGTTTGTTTCCAGCAACATTCCTCGTTCATCCTCGTCATTGGTTAGTCGTTGTTTAATTTTTTTGTTAACGATTATCAGACAGTCGATCGTTAGTCTTTTATTCCCAGCGATAATTATTGCACGTGTGTACATAGCCTTAGGTTCGGGGTCAAACCGGGTAGGGCTTTATTCTTAGTATGTACTTTCTGTAACTGTCAGAAAAGATTGTTGGCGATCATTTTAGGATGACAGTTTAGGAACAATCACTATGGCTCTGTGCCCAGCAGCCTGGATGAGTGAGAGGTGCCCTGTAACAGGATCATAAGTGGAATAGCGTTGGCCATCCATTGGTTGACACCAGAAACTATACATGGGGTCTGATTTATTAAAGCTCTCCAAGGCTGGAGAGGACGCATTTTTGTCAGTGATCCAGAAAACCTGGAATGGATTTCTTCAAAGTCATTTGCTTTTTGCTATCAAATGTTTTGAATCCTGGACCAGATCCATTCCAGGTTTGCTGGATGACCCAGCTTCACTGATGGAAGTGTATCCTCTCCAGCCATTGAGAGCTTTCATAAATCAGGCTCATGGGCCCTGATTTAATAAAGCTCTCCAAGGCTGGAGAGAATACACTTTCATCAGTGAAGCTGGGTCATCCAACAAACCTGGAATCAATTTCCTAAAAGTCATTAGCTATTTGTTAGCAAATGTTTTCAGTCCTGGACCAGATTCATTCAGGTTTGCTAGATCACCCAGATCCCCTGATGAAAGTGTATTCTCTCCAGCCTTGGATAACTTTAATAAATCAGGGCCATGGAGTCTAGATACACCCTCCTTATCATAAACCACCACCAGGCAATCTCTACCCAATAGGAATTTTGCCAGCTGTGTACCTGGACAGCCGTGCATTCTGTATACCGTAACACTTGGCTCCTATCAGATGTTTACCCTGCTCCCTACTCATTCACCTTGTATGAATGCATAAAGATATCATATAGTGAACTTGATGCAAAATGGTCACTTTAGGGTCATTGCAATGACAGGGGGCGCACTGTGCACCCGGTGGTATGGAGATGCTGGTTTTTGTTTCGGGGGAGGTCAAGGAAGATATTACTCTCTCTCAGGTATGTTACATGTCCCAACTGGGGAGATTCACCTTATTTCACTGGGGACACAGACATTGAAATTCTAACCCTTCATTCACTTTAACATTTTGGCTAGAGTTTGGTGAGAAAAATATTATATTTACCTATAATTAGCACTCATCACCCCCTCCCCTGCAGAGATGTAACGGAGAGGACTCCTCATTGTGTATAACACTCATCTCACCCCCCACTGATCCTCCACACCGAGAACCTTGGGAAACACTCGTCCACCATCATTGATTAAAGAGACCGAGCCCCGGGCTGAATGCCTTATAAATACCTCACAAGGGGAAGGACAAGGTCCCCTTTAATGAGAACTTCCTCACTTATTTCTGTTCTCTATATATTTATGTAAGAGGGCTAGAAACTCACTGCAACCAAGGCAGATCTGTCTGATATATTCATCTATTTATTATCTGTTATCAATCTATATCTGTGTATTTCATATCTATATATTATCCATCAATCTATCTATATCTGTGGTATCTATATATTTCATCCATATATCTCTATGTGTTTCATATCTGCAAATATTATCCATCCAACCATCTCTCTATTATCTATTTATCCATCTATCTATTCATCCAGCTATTCATACATCCATCTCTCTATTACCTATTTATCCAACAATCTATTTATCCAGCTATTCATCTAGCTATTCATCCATCCATCTCTCTATTATAAATTCATCCATCCATCCATTTCTCTATTATACATTCATCCATCCATCTATTCATCCATCCATCCATCCTTCTATTATCAATTCATCCATCCATCCATCTCTCTATTATAAATTTATCCATTCATCTATTCATCCATCCATTCATCCATCCATCCATCCATCCATCCATCCATCCATCTCTCTATTATCAATTCATCCATCCATCCATCTCTCTAATATAAATTCATCCATTCATCCATCCATCCATCTCTCTATTATCTATTCATCCATCCATCCATCTCTCTATTATCTATCCATCCATCCATCCATTCATCCATCCATCCATCCATCCATCTCTCTATAATCAATTCATCCATCCATCTTTTCATCCATCCATCTCTCTATTATTCATCCATCCATCCATCCATCTATTCATCCATCCATTCATCCGTCTCTCTAATATCCATCCATTCATCCATCCATCTCTCTATTATCTGTTCATCCATCCATCCTTTATTTCATTTATCTATCTATCTATCAATTCCTCCATCTATCTCTTTAATGTATTTCATACCATAGATAATCCGTGCCTGTAATAAACAGAACAATGACACAACTGATATAAAGCTGGTGGAACTCTTATTAATAGGTCCCCCTCCCCATGTCCTCCCAGATCTATGTGTGGCCCCCACAGGAGTGGTGAGTAAAGTCAGGTCTGGATCTATGAATGGGAATATCCCGGACAGATGGACAGACAGCTAATCTCCGCACATTTGTCACACTCTCTCCGCCATTGTATGAGTAGCGGCTGCTGCCATTCTCTGGTCACCCAGCATGTGTCATTGGGGGGGTATCCGTGTCATCTGTAGATTCATTAGGCGAGTAATTAATCATCTGCCTGTGATGGGACATCCATCATCTAATTATTAAAAAGCCTATTTTTGAATCTTTAATAAATGGCCCTCTTTATAAGTCACGCCAAGCATTGGAGAGACGGGTACCGGAGATGGCGGGGACTTGCTGGGAGGCCTGGTGTACTGCTGGGTGGCAATCCATTTACTGAGGTAATTAAAACCAATCCACATGTACCACAGATGGCAAAAGAGATGAAAAAGGAAACAATTAACAAGCATAGCAACAGTTGCCCCAAAGAGACCGCAGTGACGGCAAATGGTGGCGGTGTCACCATCAGCCAGAAATCCGTCGTAGCCCATGGGGGTAATTCTACTGGTATAACAAACCAGCAATCCCTCTGTATTATGGTAGAAACAAGCAATTATTGTTAATGAGTAAACGTAAAGCCACAAGGATGTAGATGAGGAAGACTTCCCTTCACTTCCTGTCCAAAGATAACACAAAAGGACATTAAGGGAGAGGCAAGCGGTCCCTACCCCTCCTTACTCAACACCAGGTCATCACCAGGTCAACAGATTCCTATTGACGCCAATGGTGTAGTGTAGATGGCAGGTCAGAGGTCGTTTTTGAATTTTGGCTTTGTGTTGCATTTTTTTGGACGCAGTTTGTCCTATTAAGCTGCATTAAATTGCAGGGAAGCAGGGCAAGCCTTTCCTTCTTAAATAAGGCATTTTGCATTTAAACGTAGCGTTACCTATAAAAGAAAAAGCCTGAAGGTAGCAAAGGTTTCACAAGGTAGCAAATGTAAAATCACATGACTGATCACATGACCCATGCTACCCATGACTGCACCAGATCAGTAACTGAAAGTGGCACTAATGGACTAAAATTTTAGCCATGGCCACCATCAGAAATTGCAGGACCCCATGCTTGGTAAACTTCCTTCTGCCCCTGTCTAAAAGTTCCAGCATTGCAAAAGTCATGCTCTTTTGTCCGGGGCTGGGTACAGAAATACCCCTTGTCACCCCTAATGGCAGCTCTAAAGGCATGCACACATCTAACTTTACTGAAGATGGGGAATGGTAACTAATCCAATTGTAAAAATGATAGCTAGAATCTGATTGGTTGGTACAGGCAGCACAAATATTTGCTATATTTTGATTGGTGCTGGTTGTTCAAGCATCCAGGTTTATAGAACTCAGCAACACAACACAGCCCTGGCAGCAGACCTGATTTTTCTCTGCAAAATATACCAGGTCTTGTCCCGCCCCATCCTGTGATTGGACGGTAAAAGGAGAAGCAGTAGATTGATGAGCTTGTCTCTCCCATATTCTATAGTTACATAGTAGGTTAGGTTGAAAAAAGACATAAGTCCATCAAGTTCCACTACTAGGGAAATAAACATATCCCAGATATAAAACCCTATAATTTAGCACATGAGCACTGCCTCACCTCTGGTTGGCTGCTTGATGAGCACCGCTCCACAACTGATCTGCTACTTCTTCTTCTCTTAGTATGAGGTCTGCTGTACAAGAAAAGTGAAATTAGGATTCTTCCACTGTTTATAAAAAATATGATATACCGAGGAGCCGCATTAAATTTATGTCCTTATTATCTGCTTTTGGGCACAGAGCAGGGGAGGAATATTTTAGGCCATGCAGCTATACTGTGTGCTGACGCCTCAAAGGATCCATTTATCCTTGTCTGCGTTCCAACCTCCTTTGTACCCCTCTATAGATAAAAGCTCTATAACTCTAGTGGTGGCCGATTATCTCAGCTTTTTTGTCCCTGGAAAATAATAATCGTGCTTGGATCTCACTGCCTTTTGGTTGTAAACGCAGGTCGCCTTCCCCAGAGCGCCGACGTCTCATAAAATCCGCCAGGGGCATGGGAGAGGCAGGAAAACAAAGGTCCCAGCACCCAGCTGCTTCATCGTCACAGCCAGTGTTTTCTTCTTCATCCTTCCAAAATAAAAAAAGCCTTTAATATTAGATCCAGAAAGTGACAATGTGACCACCGCAGAGCAAAAGCAGCATGGAGACGGGATGAGGAAGGGATCTTTGAAGTTTAATGAGACTCTAATTCCAGCTCGCCATGACTCCTCAGTCTTGCCAAGCCTCTCGTGTCCAAATTTATGGAGAGTACAAGTGGTTTCATCCTGGTAGCAACATGATAAACATCCATCGCCCCCCCCCAGGTCTGATTTATATACACTTTGGTCTTAGATTCTCTGGCACGACGCGTCAAAAGGCCGTGTGAAGCTGTACAGCAAACAGGCAACCGCGGGAGATGAGCATCCGAGATTGTGCTCTGCCTAAAAAAACTCGATTGTATAAAAGAACAGAGACTTCCGACCAAGATAAAAACTGGCAACACGTTACACGCACTCGATTTGTTTCTGCAACACAATTGGGCAAATTTAGGCCCAGCACCAAGCTGCTTTTGCTGCATTTCATATATACATTTACATGAAATGCGTGTTTTAATAAAAGGAGAGCCAATAATATAGCAAGCCGGAGTTTTTTTTTTTTTTTTGCACATGCAGCTTGCAGATAAGAAGTACCTAAGGCTATGTACACACAAAGGGTCTTTCACCATCTATTCCAACGACAAAAGACTGCAGGAGCGCCGTTCTGTTCTATGGAAAGGGGAGGAAGGATGGAGCGGCACCCCGCTGCGCTCTCTCCCCTGCACTTTCATTACGGTAATTCGCCGCTCGTAGGTGGGCCGGGACAGGCGTTGGAACGAGGAACGCTGTACACACGCCAGATTCTCATCTAATATCGGCCCTGAGTCGATTATTGGATGAGAATCATTTGATGTGTGTATGTAGCCTAAGGCTAAGGAATCTGGCATTTGTACAGCACTCGTCTGATGTCATTCATTGATCCGTTCTGTTGGATCCACGAACGAGGAACGATCCTAATGAAAGTAAAGGGGAGAGAGCGCAGCGAGTGCCGCTCCACTATTTTCCCGTCTCCTTGGAACAGAACGGTGCTATATGTACAGAGCTTGTTCAGTCTTTTGTTGTTGGAAAGGATCATAAAATGTACTTTACAATGACAGCTATTGCACTTGTGTACCCAGCCTAAGTGTGGATGGGCAGCAAGGTTGCAGTGTGGTTATCGCTTCCTCCCGCCCATGCCTCCCGCCATGTGGCCTTGCTATTGACATGCTACATGTAGCTGCTGAATGGGGGTAATAGTAGTAAGCTGTTCAGTACAACCTGCGGTCCAGTGTTCAATTTCTGGCTCTTTAAAAAGCATATTCTGGAATAGCTAAGTCGCCAGGAGCTGTCTGGAACATCTATTCTCACCACCCATTTGAACTTAGCTTGCGGTGGTGTCAAATGGGTAATTTTGTAGCAAAAGTTCATTGTTGCTGCAGATCAATACCATAGATTTACAGCAAATTCTAGCTAGCGAATCAATTTTTCTTCATCAGGCATGGTAAATTTATGGTGGTGCACATACACTCCCAGTGGTCCCTGATATGGAAGGATTGTCCCTATTTATATCTGCCAACAGTCTCTGATATGGAGAGACTGCCCCCTCCTCATGTCTTCCAATGGTCTATCATTTGGAGAGACTGTCCCTCTTCAAATCTCCCAACTGCCCCTGATTTCGAGGGACTGTCCTTCTTCATGCCTTAAAGTTGTCTCTGATTTGGAGAGACTGTCCTCTCTTCTTATTACCTCTCAACTGCCCCTAATTTTGAGCGATTCGCCCTCTTGAAATCTCCCTCATTTGTAGGGACTGTCCTTCTTCATACCGCCCAGCTGCCCCTGTTTTGAAAGGACTGTCCCCTCTTCATGCCTTCCAGTTGTCTCCTATTTGAAGGGACTGTCCCTCTTCGTACCACCCAGTGGTATCAAGTTTGTAATTACATTAAATATTAGTAGGATTTTCTTAGTAAGAAAAGGATCCTAAACAGTAAGAGACAATTTACACAAAGCACCTACAGACCAGCTGGCTAGCGGCTGTTTCATCCCTTATCCCTGTTATCACAAGGCAACCACTGACCCAATGAATGAATGCAAACTTTTGCTGCTTGGGATAGTGGGGGTTAAGGGGTGGAATGGCTGCCACCTCAATAAGTTCTCCTTACTGCTCCCATCGCTCAATTTCAATTGCTACACATCCAGGTGAGGAGAGCATATTGACATGTAATTGACATGAGAATTTGCTAAACACTGTAGTGGTTGCTGTGCAGTCCTCCCGCCACCTGCTGCAAAGTATCCTTGGTCACCTGCTGTCCTTCATAACTTGGAAATTGTTCCCATTCAGGTCTATAGAAGTGGATCAGTGGCAAACCACTCTAGGATGTTGCATAGAGCTTCTGAAAATCTGAACTGCAACTACACCACCTGCAAAAATAAAAAGGTTCCAACCACTCCTGTCCATTTCAGTGATATTCAGGAGGTCTTTTTGGAAGTGCAGTACTCGTTAAAACTGGTAAGTTACAGTGGTACTATTAGTTATAACTGCCTATCTGACCCTCACTCTACCCAAAGCAGCTGAGCTGCCCCTTTATCATTATTATTATTATTATAAATAATATTTTTAATTATTATATATTAATAATAATATAAAATATTTATTTAACATATTATACAGTGCTGTACATTAAATAGGGGTTGTAAATGACAGACAGATACAGAGAGTGACTCAGGAGGAGGGGAGGACCCTGCCCTGAAGAACGTACAATCTAATTTTTTTCATTGCTCAGAGTGCCCAGCAAGTGTTAATGCACAAAAATGTACCCCTCAGGTTGGCATAGACACATGTTGTCAGTGACGCTAATCTGTGACAGGTGGAGGGCTCAACCAATGGATATTGCCAACCCAGATCCAACATTCAACCAGCTTTTATTGCAGGTCCCTAATTACCCCCAAAAAGCTCAATGAACGATTCCACATTGAGAAAAATGATTGTATTAGATTAAACATTTCCATAAGGTGGTATAAGATGGCGGTAATTAAAGAATTAGCACTATGGAATATCCATCCGGGTGGTGCTGATTATACCAGTCAGCCGATCAGAGCCAACCTGCAGCCTTGGCACCAGCTGGGCAGAAATCTTGTGAACGCAGCAGATGCGCATCTTTGGCATAAGCTTTGGCACGTTGGAGGGGCACCCGTAGGGAGGAGGGGCTGGTCCAGAAAAACTCGAGCAGCAGGGAAGGAAGAAATTGGAAGGAAGGAAGATGAAAAGGAAACATCAAAATGATTAATTACTCTCATTTGCATGTGAATCTGAGGCGGCCGTTTATCTCAGCAGATTGTGCCCATGTCTGTTCGTGCCAGGCTGCATAGCACTTCATATCAGCTTACTCCTCCGGGACTCTGAAGCTGCCGCTAGAGATTCACGCCCAAATTAAAATCGCAGATCCAATTTATCTCCATCATAAGGGGGAACGCCAGATAAAAGAGATGACCCTCTGATTTGTAATACCAGGTTCCTGCAGAACCTTCCTGCATAATGTGTGTTGAAATGCCCACTTGTAGTCTCCAATGGAAGCTACGGTGTGGCAATGCAGAATCACAACTGGACATTGTCACCTTATAATAGGAAGTAAATGAACACCCACCTTTATGGTAGGATCATGGGTGGGTGTTGGTGCTGGGTAGGACCAATTGATATATAGTTGGGTGCTTGTAAGTACAGTGGTACTCTGGTATAAGTCCGCTTTGGAATAAGTCCAACTTGGTATAAGTCCTGTTTGGACATGAAAAATTTTGCTTGGTATACAACCTTTGTGCTAGAACTTGTATGGGTCAAAATGAGTCATAACACCGCGCACTACCCTTATTTACCTCTCTCGAGACAAAGCCACGACTGCCCACGAGCGTCAGTACGCCAGTTGCCACCATTCAGTGAACAAGCCGCGCTATAACTCTCTGTGAATTACAGAACATCTCCTCCTCCTCTCTTCTCAGCACTATCCTAGTGGGCACTCAACTCTTCTCAGCAAGGTAAAGTGAGGTTACATTTTCATTTATTTCATCTAATTGCTTTTGTATTTATGTATTTTGTTATTAGGCAGTGTTTAAATTATTCTATACAACCCCATCAATGAATATTATGCCAACAACAATAGGATTTTTTTTCATGGGAACGGATTAATCATTTATTTTCTTATGGGAAAATTTTTTTTGGTATAAGTCCTGTTTGGTATAAGTCCAAGGATCTGGAACAGAAAAATGACTTATACCAAGGTACCACTGTACCCTGTTATAGTCAAGTTCTTTCTCTATGGCAGGGGAACTCTGCTGGAGGTTTGCAGTGTCTGAGCTCTCACTGGGTTGGCACGCATGCTTTGTATTGGCTATGGGTGAACTTTGTGCCATTACTTTAGATCACATTTATGAAGACTGCACATGACATGATGGCACAGAGGGTTTGGGACCAGCCCCTGGGTAGAGGACATCTACATGACCAGTGAAAGAAGTAGTGCAGAGTCAGTTTTTTCCATTACTCCAAATAGAAAGATCGGCCCAAATGCACACACTTGGCCTGATTCATCAAAGCTATCCAAGACTGGGAAATATACACTTTCATTAGTGAAGCTGGGTGATGTGAAAATGGGGACTTACAACAACTGAGGTCCTTACACCCCCTTGCCCCAATCCTATAGGGTGACCCTATGCAGCCCCTCTTCACCCTACTGTTGCATTATACCATCGATCATCCTGACGCATTAGGCAAGGGGGATCTTCCAAGAATAGATTTTTTCAGACAATAGCCTGTTGTTCCCCTGGGATAAGAGCAGGTGCTTTCCGTATGCAGATATTTGAAACATTCACAGTTATATAGGCCGCCTGGACTGATAGATCACACAGCTGAGCCTCACCTTCAAGGGCACCTGTCAGAAATACAAGAGACTCCATTTGTGTCTCTGCAGCATCTCCCTTATGCCAGTGCCAGAAATGTGAGATTGTCAGAGCTGTGACATATGGAAAGGATCCTTCGGAAGAATGTTTGTACCACTCATTCATCCAGCCAGTGCAGACACCCCATATATCAGCCTGATTTGCAATTCAGGCTTAATTTATCCTAGATTGTAAGCTCTTTGGGGCAGGGTGCTCTCCTCCTCCTGTGTCACTGTCTGTATCTGTTTGTCATTTGCAACCCCTATTTAATGTACAGCGCTGTGTAATATGTTGGCGCTAAATAAATCCTGTTTATTATTATTAATAATAATAATAATAATAATAATAATAATATACAGAGGCATTATTGGTAGGTGCACATAGCTCATAAAAAGTAAATAGGGAATAATTCTATGCTGTAGTGGGAGAAAATATAAAAAATATCCCTGTGCCTGACACCAATAAAAAGGTTTCCATACCCATGCCTGATTTTTGGGAACATTCCGACTGCGTCATGGGAAACCACTATAGTCAGACCATGGTGGTCCAGAGGGGGTGCCATGTTTTGTCTGCCATTTACATGGACAGTTCAGATGTAAATAGCGTTCAGCATTCTTTGATCCGCAATCTCTTTCCATCATTTGCTCTGTGCTGGCCCTGCAACGAGTGCCTTTGGATTAATTCCCAGCATGCACGTGGCTGAGCAAGGAAACTTAATTTGGTGGAAATATGCAAATCAGACAGCACATTTTCAATTTGCATAATTTTAGATAACATATTTGATGTCAATGTGTCTCTCAATTTTCTATTCATTATTGTTATTAGCGCCATTTGTTAGGAAGTTGGCAACTCGCTCCAGAGGGACGCGGCTGTGCAGCTCCTGTGCGTGCCCAGGAATACCAACGCTGGCACGATATTGTCGTAAAACAACGAGAACTTATTGTGTTTTTAATGCTCGATGCCAGAGAGGAATGTGGGGTGCAATGAGTGCTGAGTGAACATCCCCATGTTTTGGTTTGAATCAAGCAAAAATCAATTGGCAAGGTGAAAGCTGTGAGCTCATTTTTAAGGTACACAATGGGCTGCATAACCCCCTGGTTGCCAGGGGCAGAACCCATGGGACCTGGCATATTTCCTTTTACAATGCAGGGATGGTAGAAGCCCATCACAATGGGCAGGGCCTCTATTAGAAATCTCTGGGCCCATACTAAGTAAAATCTTCCTGGACTCCTGTCCCATGTTTTTAAGTTCCTGCATTGCAAAAGTCAAGGTTTTTGGATTGGTGCCTGGTACCCAAGTACCCCTTATCCTTCTAAATGGCAGCCCTGATAATAGGCACAAACAACAGAACTAAAAACTAAAGACTGGAATGATGGGAGCCATCATAATAGGCACAGCAGGCGTACAGACCCAGGAACTCAGTAAAGGAATGGGGGGAACCCTTTGTAATGGGCACTACAGGTGTACAGACCTAGGAACCCAGTAAAGGGATGGAGGGAACCCTTTGTAATGGGCATTACAGGTGTACAGACCCAGGAACTCAGTAAAGGGATGGAGGGAACCCTTTGTAATGGGCAATACAGGTGTACAGACCTAGGAATTCAGTAAAGGGATGGAGAGATCCCTTTGTAATAGGCAAAGCAAATGTACAGACCTAAGAACTCAGTAAAGGGATGGAGGGAACGCTTTGTAATGGGCACTACAGGTGTGCAGACCTAGGAATTTAAAATGGTGTGAACCCCCATAATTGGCATAGTAGGTTCCAGGGAGAGGGGGGGGGGGTTGTCTGTCATCCAGCCTTTTCCCTACTAACCTGTTTTTGAGTTGTGAGAGGAAAACCAAGCAGCTGGATGAAGTCCACACAAAAGTGGTGAATGCAAAAAAAAGTAGGTACCCCAGTACTAGAAGTAAAGTTCTGCACACACAATATTCAGCTAAGATCACATTGGGGAGGGGAGCCTGCAGGTAACGGCGGCTCGTGTAAAACACAATGAAATCAGATACGGCCGGCTTAGCTTCCGTGTAGTGACATGATCCCGCCGGTTTGTAATAAGGCCTGTAATACAAGTGGGGTCATTTTCCTTCCTAACTCTTTACATCGTCTCTACATGAACCGAGGCTGTAATGACACACTGCCCAGTCCAGGCTTCAGATTTGCAAGTGTACCTGTCATTATGGATCTGTGGGTCATAGTCTCCATTACTTTCCTTTCAGCTTTGTTACATAATTTAGGAAATGCAATGTTAAAAAACATCACAGGCACTATTATTAAATGGTGTATGGTTGAATCTCAAAACACACACATCTACGCGTTTCACTGAGTCTGCTTTATCAGGAGATTGATTCTTGGCTTCTCCCCCCTATATTCCCTCGAATACACCAAGGGCACCAAATCTGGCCCCAGAATACAGGGGAAGGGACCAACACGGCAGTCAACCTCCGGAGGTAGCAACAGATTACTAATAAACTATTCAAAATATCCAGCTGCTCCCACCAGTCATAACCGTGCTCATATATTTACTCCCATTATCAATTTTACCATGCTACAGTCGCGCATGCCCTTACTTTTTGATCCTACGCTTCATATTGTCCACTTGGTCAATCAAATTCAGAATATTAGAATTAATTTAAGGTCTGTTTGATAAATCGAATGGACTGCTGTCTGGTCACCATAACACAATCATGAGCTTGTTGGATGTGGATCAGAACCATGACCATCAGTAAAAGGTTTTTTTTGCCAACATCCTCCAGCTCCCCATGATGGTGGTTGTAAGATCCTCCACACATATTGGTGGAGTTCAACAAGCTTTGTGGCAATTTGTAAGGTCAGGTGATGATGTTAGATGAGAAGATCCGGCCCATAACGGACATTTCATTTTATCCAAAAGGTCTCCAGTAGTGTTGAGGTCAGGGCTTTGTGGAGCACACTCTTCACCAACCTGGTGACCCCATGTCTTTATGGAGTTTTGTGTCCAGGGGCACAGTCATGGGGGAAACAGAACTTGGGGGAACCTTACCAAACTGTGACCACAAGGTAGATAAGAAAACACAAGTCACAATTCATCCCAAAGGTGTTCAGTAGGCTCAGGGCTCTGTGCAAGACACTCGATTTCCTCCACACCAGACTGGTTACACCATAGGCATGATTTATTAAAGCTCTCCAAGGCTTGAGAGGATAACCTTCATCAGGTAAAGCTGGGTGATCCAGCAAACCTGAAATAGACCTGGTCCAGGATTGAAAACGTTTGCTAACAATGAGCAAATTACTTTTAAGAAATCCATTCCAGGTTTGTTGGATCACCCTGCTTCATTGATGAAAGTGTTTCCTCTCCAGCCTTAGACAGCTATGTGTATTTATAAAGCTGGCTTTGTACCCCAGTGCACAGTCATGGGGGGAACAGAACTTGGGGGAACTTCACAAAACTGTGACCACAAGGTAGATGAGAAGACCTGGGTCATAATTCAGCCCAAAGTTGTACAGTAGGATCAGGGCTCTGTGCAGGACACTCCAGTTCCTCCAAACTCATCAAACCACATCTTTATGGAGCTGGCTTTGTCATAGTGAAACAGAAAAGGGTCTTCACCCAACCAGTTGGTTGGACGTGCACAGTTGTCTGGTGAAAGCTCCATTCACTGGAAACACCTGAACTCCATCATTATTGGGGGAGGAGGGGGGGTCCACTAGCTTTAGTGTATCACTATGCCAAATTTCTGGGTTTGCCTGAAGTGTTCTTTTCATTCAGATCAGTGAATATGCCTTCTTACCAGCGGAATGACTTCCTCCCTCTTCACATAATATGTCCTGATTAAAGCCACGCTTCTTTTTATTTCCTATCTTTATCCCTCTTGTCTGTTAGTAATCCTCTTCTTTTCATCCCCGTCACGGCTCCGGTGAAAAGACGATAATTGATTTGCAATTTGTTAAAAAAGCAGATGTTATCTTTGTGTCACTGCGTCCTTGTTAATTACGCTTGTGTCGTGATGTTTTTACAGGTGCGGAGTTCTGAAGAATGGCGTCTTGCTACAGCTGCTTCCTCCTGTTGGTTTTAATTATGAATTCCTTGATGGGCACAGAGGCATTGGAGCCCAGAGCCAAGCGGCGTAGAGTCTCCGACAAGTACGGCGAGGATGTCTGGCTTCACCAGCACCACGACAGGCCACACCGGAGGTTGGGGCTGGCTAAGAAGGAGAGGACTCACGGTGGGGAGGAGGTTAAGGCTTCCCTGCTCCAGGTGGGGGACATGGGGCAGCTCGGGACTCTGAAACAAGACAGGTTGCAAAGTTTTGAACTTCCTTACAGTCAGAGGGAAAATCAGCCACCGGGGACACACACGAAGGGACGCAAACATAACAAGGAGCAAAGGCGGCCAAATCAGAAGGAACGGGTAAAGCAGCACAAAGGTAGGTTGTCTGTGAGAGTGTACTTACTCCCCTTTAGTATCAACTGTAAGTTTGCAGCATTTGGTAAATGTATACAAAATTCAGTGTTCAAGCCAGAACTTTTTTTAAGCTGGGTGATAAGAAATTGTAGGCGGGTGGTAGCCCCAGTTTTGTGAACCTACTGTTCAGTAACCACCCAAAAACAGCCGGGTAGTCACCGAAAAGTGCTGGGTGGTGCGTCCAGCTAAAAGGGGCTGGAGAGAACACTGGAAAATTCTCTATATAGATATTTTAGTCTCTATGCCATATGTGGTATCACTGGTAAGTAGATGATGAGTCCATATCTAGTTTGATAGTTTGGTTTCTGCTCAACTAGCACACTCAATAGCAGTAGAGCCTCTTAGCCTCCCACATGGCAGTCAATAGCCCATTCCCATGTACAGTGAAATTATCCAGCTCACTGCCCTGCCTACTAGTGCAATCCAACTGGGTCCAAAATAGGGAGTTTTCGCTTTAATATTATACATTATGTATATAGCGCCAACATATTACTGTCCCTCAAAGGGGCTCACAATATAATGTCCCTACCATAGTCATATGTCGTTAATACAGTCTAAGGGCAATTTGGGGAAAAGCCAATTAACCTATTGGAATGTTTTTGGAATGAGGGAGGAAACCGGAGTACTCGGAAGAAAACCCACACAAACACAGGGAGAACCTGCAAACTTCATGCAGGTAGTGTCCTGGCCGAGATTCCAAACTGGGACTCACTGGAACTGCAAAGGCCAGAGTGCCAACCACTGACCCGCCGTGCTGCCATGCAAAGCTTCTGCCATAGGCCATAAGTAACTCTGGTGGCCTCCTCATGACTTAGCCAGGAACACCGGAAAAAATTGCAGTAACATAAAAGGTAATGGATTTGTAGATTCAGATGGAAGAACTTTAGATTTTTAGTTGGGTCATTTTAGACAATGGCTGATGTTTTTGGGGCTAGAGTGTTAAAGCTTATTGGTAGGCTCGGGTTAGAGGTAAAAGGCATTAACACCCAATATCCAAAGATGCTTCCTACCTCCATTAATACATCATTCATTAATAAAATATTTAATGACCAAATGGAGAAGAGTCCTTAAAAGAGGACCTGTTTCATGGTGCTTGTGGGACAGAGACAGCAATGGCATAAACTACATTCAGAATCTAAGTCCCATGTGTGGGTAACTCAGTTAACTTCAGTGGAATAATTGGCATTAAAGCCCCCAACCCAGGCAGAGGGGGCATTAAGAAGAATGGACGACATGCAGTGTATTCTAATGAATCCCTGACAGGTTTCTCCTGAAGTACAACCTGTTTATTTCCAGCACACGGGGATAAATCACCATATCTGATGTCACTCTCTTTATAGAAAATATGAAGAAATCCATTCTATGTTTCTACAGGAGTATTGTGTATCCAGTTTTTTGGCTTGCGTTTCCCTTTAGCAATTACCAGCTCCCACCATCGCTTACAAGCTATCATTATCTGTATCTTCCTCCTTCTGAAAAGGTCATCAGATCCCCCTGTGTCCTCACAGTACTTTTTCCTCTCTGTATTATCCGGCCTTTACACCACGCTTGCATAAATATTTGGTTTACAAGCCGGGCGCCTGGTGACATTTTAATATGTGAAATTACACGGCATCAAATCCAGAATAGCGTAAAAATCTGCAGGAGCGCCAGGCGGTGATTCTTGTTGGCAGGGACGTCGGTTGTAATTCACCGTGGCATATCTGCTGAAGCAGAGGCAGCAGACAGGCTGCAATCATCTCAAATGATCGCTTCTCGTCAAAGGCTGTGCTCATTAACACGTGATCAGCCGTGCAGGATTTTATCTTACCGCTCCTTGCCATATCACCTTGCAACTCCCTGGTTTTTATTTAAAATCAGACTATTTATCAGACTATTAAATTTAGAAGCATTTGATTGGTATTTATGACCAACCAGTCCTGAGACTTAAAAAGCTTTACAGCCAACCAGGTAACCTGACTTTTCTGACTTCTATGGGGTCATCCCTGCTTGTCCCAGTACCATAGAAGTCTATACAGTCATGAAGTCTATGCGAAGGCGTGACCAGGATAATGAAGATGGCAGAGCTGTATGTAACCAAATAGCAAAGCCGTAGCCATTGGATCAGTAGGTTTGCATTTGTGGAGGGGGGTAGGTTAGTTTAGCTTAGGGTAATGTGACACAAAAGATAACTCAAGTGCAGGTAACTTTTATAGAAAAAAAGGCTTTTGCATGAAGCCACCATTCTCAGGCGTCATGGTTCCAGCTCTCTTCTGCTTCTCTGAGTCATAGAGTTGCATGGAAAAAGTGCCCCAGCACTCTTCCTTTTCATACAGGTATTTATATGTATTACAAACAGTATTTATATAGCGCCAACATATCACACAGCGCTGTACAAAGTCCATGGTCATGCCACTAGCTGTCCTTCAAAGCGGGCTCACAATCTGATGTCCCTACCATAGTCATATGTCTTTATCACAGTCTAAGGTAAATTCTGATTTGATGAGTACTCTTTTTCCCATCCTCTAGGTATTTAGGCAGGTCACACAGGGAAGTAACAATAGAAGAGCAGTGACTACAATATGCAGAGCAATGTGATCACATGGACCATACAGGAAAAGAGATCATAACAGCTTGAAAAATAGAGTCTTCCTTTAAAATACAATTTTATTTTTTTATTTTTTTTAATAAGTTAGTAATGTTTTTGCACAGAACAAAACAAAATATCACCCGGGAATCATTCAGGCCCATCCACCCGATCAATTACTGGCCCTTCTAAGAGTGATTTGTGGGGACGATTCCATCTCCGCTGTAAAGGCCTTAATCCCAAAGATAAGGATTTCCAATAGATTTTCTCCTTAATGTCAGCAGCAGGCATCAAAAGGGGTTTACAGACCCCTAGAGAGAGATTATCCGGCTCCGTAAATGGCCTGACCATGGAGCCTCCGTCAACGCCTAACTCTTTTATTACTTATTACGTTGGAGAATGGAAATTTCCAGATCTCAAACATAAAATAAAAGGAGTTGTTATAAACTAAACAGTTGGGAGTCAGGCGGTTTTCTGGTTTAAAGAAGTAAATATTAAAGAAGACAGAACAGCTGGGGGTTAACTGCGTTTTTTTAACATGTATTTCAATGTTAAACAAACACAGTAGACAGTAAAATAAACTATTTATAATGCATTGCAGCACATTACATTCAATATAGATAGGTTATTCCCAGTTACATACTTATGGGAAATGGTGTCTGATGTTTTCACAAGAACAACTAAGTTGGCTCCATATGTAAATGAAAACATCTGAAACCCAACGCGTTTCGCCGATAGGCTTCTCCAAGAGATGCACTGAGAATGTTACATATATTTGTTGGTGATATTTTTCATATGCCAATAAACCTCACCTTTTCTGTCTTCTTATTAATTTTCTATTCTTTACTTCTTAATCATTGGGGTCAGCACCAAATCTAATTTTATGTAGGTGAAGTAGGGGTACAGTGATGGATGAGAGGTGCTGGGGATCTATGGCTTCTGTACAACAAAATAGTACAAAAACATGGAAGCCAAAAAAGCAAAGAAGAAGAAAGCAGGGTTTGTTTTTGTTTTGTTTTTTTGAAAAATCACTAAATATATTATAATGTTTGACATATACAAAAAACATAAAAAAAGGTTTTGTAATTTAACAACCTTGACCATGAGCCCTTATTGTAAGTTTATATATCAAAACTGAGTTCAGCTGTCAGCACTAGATACAAATATCCATCTTATGGACTATAACGATTTTTAGAATATGGTCATACAAGGTTCAAACAGAGTAGTGGTCCTAAATCCCGATGCGTTTCGCCCTTAGGCTTCCTCATGGGTATTGTAGAGACTGTGGCAGAATTGTTAGCCGTGTTGAACGGTTAAAGGGAAGGGTGAGGTTTAATTTAATGTAGCTTTAAAGAATTAACTGGTTAGTGAAATCAAAGATTTTCTAGTCCAAAAGGGAGGGGAATGGTAGTAAAAGTATTGTTGTTAGAATAGAATGGGTGTTTGCACTTTCCGGATGGGTGGTTTCACTGACAGCATCCAATGGCACCTCTTACTATTTCTATGTATATTCTGTACAATCAATGCTTTTGTGTGAATGCTTTGGCAGGGCACAGAATAAAAAGCAGAGAATAGATAATAAAAGCATCACAAACCTCAAAATTACAATTAACGAGGCAACATTGTATCCATCTCTTACACTACTCCCATTTACACACAGACATTTTGGGTTTCATTTTAGTTGCCCCTTTAAGAATTTATTAACCCGAGCCGCCTTATTACCATCTAACTAGGGAAGCCGAAATCCATTAAGGGAATAAAGCGCAGCCCAGCGCTAATCTCCGCCGCCGCAGACGGCTCTTCTGCCTGGATGGGTTTGCTTACACAAGTCGTGTTCCCAATTCCTTGGATGCTACTAGTTGGTGAATTCATAAACCCGGCCAGTCAGCGGGGAGCTTTAATTTAGACAAATGAATGCAATTACACAGCAACTAACAGCAAGCTTGTAATTGCTGATAACCCCATGTATGATGCCTCCAGACGCCCGAGCAACACACGCTTATTATTAAAGGAATACAACTAATGTAAAATTGGAGGTCTTTGTTATTTTCTTTATCAATTTCTATATATTTTATGGTTAGAATTTATTTGTTATATTGTTTATTATCTATATATATTTTTATTTCTATACATTATATATTGTATATATACCTTCTGTCAATATATTTCTATTTCTATACATTATATATTATCTATATACCTTCCCCTAATATATTTCAATTCATTATATATTATCTATATATATTTCTATTTCTTTACATTATAAATCTTCTATATATCTTCCCCCAATACAAATTATATCATCTATGTACCTTCTCCCAACATATTTCTATTTCTTTACATTATATATCTCCTTCCAATATATTTCTTTTTCTATTCATTATATATCTTCTATATATTTTCTCCCAATACATTTCTATACATTATATGTTATCTATATAATACCTTCTCTCAATACATTTCTTTACATTATATATTATCTATATACCTTCTCTTAATACATTTCAATTTCTATACACTATGGGCCTGATTTATTAAAGCTCTCTAAGGCTGGAGTAGATACACTTTCATCAGTGAAGCTGGATCCATCAAACCTGGAAAGGATATGGTCAAGGATTGAAAACATTTACTAACAAATAGAAAATAACCAATGAGAAATGTATTACAGGTTTGCTGGATCCTTTCCAGCCTTGGAGAACTTTAATAAATAAGCGCCTATATATCATCTATATTCCTTTTCCCAATGCATTTCTGTTACTATACATTATATATCATCAATAATATTTACTGGCACCAATGCAAAGCTTTTTGGACTAAATAAAGAATGCAGATCTTCCCCAAATATCCTTCACCTTCATGTGACCAAACACCTAAGCCCTCCCTATTATTATTAATAAATGGGATTTATATAGCACCAACATATTACACAGTGCTGTACATTAAATGGAGGTAGCAAATAACAGACAGATACAGACAGTGACACAGGAGGAGGAGAGGACCCTGCCCCAAAGTGGAGGGGGAAGTATCCCCCCAAAACCTAACCCCTCTCTACATGACTGATGTAAACTATAACTGAACGGCAAACTATAGCACCACATATATCTAAAAAACTGCAAAATACAATACAGGACTAACAGTTTTTTATCCTTTGTTACATCTCAGTGCTGCTAATCTTCTGCATGTTCTTTACAGGCATTACCTGTCTATATGAATTACCTGTCTATATGAATTACCTATCTATATGCATTACCTGTCTTTATGCATTACCTGTCTATATGCATTCCTGCAATGGCTGCATGGTGTTGATGGTGACAACAGTGGCCCCTGCCTCAGTGTTGAACCAGCTGCTTGTAGCCCCTATTGAAAGCTTGCATGGAACACAGGGGCAGAATGTTGTCACCCTATATAAAGAGCTGCTGAGCTTCATGGCAGGATCACCAGGGGTTATTTTAATTAATTTTGCAGCTTGAAAAAAATTTAAATGACTTTCACATATATGAAGTTTTAGTGATTGAATTTACATCTTCATTAAAGACCCATTTCAGGTTCTCCTGCTTTATCTTTACACTCATTGCCCAAACCATACAAACAAATGGATTGCTTTCAGCCCCATGCCGTCTTTATCGGAAGAGCCACATAAAAGTCTGGGGCTTTGCAGGTGGTCGGGGGGAGGTCTGCAAGGGGCGAAACTCTCTTTAATCCTTATGTCTGTATTTCCAGTGAGAGCCTTTGAAGCTGAGCCCAGCGGCCTTTTGAAAGAAGATTTAAGCCTCCGCGAGCCCACTCGTTCCACCCATGTGGAGATGTCTTCCAGTTCTTCAGGCGCCGAGCCTCTATCCAGCACAGCCGAGCCCATGTTTATTAAGGAGCAGCCCACAGCCATGGTGGAAGCCCCTCGCCGCGCTAAGGTGAGAATTATCCCTTTAATTGGTGATCAATAATTGCACTTTATTTCCCAGGTTTGCTCGCACGGCAGTAATCTAAGATGCCTTATGCACTTTTATTGCGCAGGACGCCAACATGGCCTCATTAATGATATTCTGGTGGGGATGATAAGCTAGAGGAAAGCAGGCGGATTAATATTAAAAAAGTTTCTCCAGGCAAAATCAGCGCAGAGTCTTGGAAAAATAATAAAGGCCTTTTGTTCTCAGCAGTGGATGGTGAGGCTCGGTACGCAGCATGCCATCTCTCACAATGCCATCTGCCTCAGAAGAGCCTTCTACAATATTCAGTGGTGACTTACTGAACGAGGAAAAGAAATGTGTTTGAGTGCAAAGCCTAAGGGCAGAATAATGGAAACCTAAAGCAGAATATATTAAAGCACAGTTCCTATTACCAGTTCCAGAACATGTAATAAAGAATAAAACATGGCCAAGAAGTTCCTCGCCTTCTACTTGCTCTATCACCGACCTAATCTAACTCTGTCAGTCTTTTCCAAGATGAATGACAGCCACTGTCATTCATTCTGCTTCCTGTAAATCCAGGCTGTCATGGACACACCCCCTGGGGGTGTGTCCTTACAAAGTCTGAAACATGCAGCTGTCAACTTTTAGCTGATTTTGATGACATTTACAGCTCAGAAACACCTTTTCAGTCCCTGACATATATTTCATTTAATGCTTTGCAGTCTGGGAAGAAGGGGGGAGAGGTGATGCCAACACTGGATATGACCATGTTTGACTGGACAGATTATGAAGACCTGAAGCCGGATACCTGGCCATCACCCAAAAGAGGTATCTAAAGGGGCAGATATACATAAGGAGGGGAGCAGGCCTATGTTAAGCTAGGTACACACTTCCAATAATTATCATTAGAAAACAAAGACGATTATGCACGATTATTTTGAACGATCGTATTGTGCACAATTCTGTACATGTTGTAACAATACAATCATTCAAATATATTTCACCAATAGTCTACAATCAGATCCGCCGGGACGGTCATTCGTTTCCAGCGACAATCCTCGTTCGTCGGCATCGTTGGTCAGTCATTGTGCACTTTTTTTGTTAATGATTATCGGACGATCGGCCATTAGTCCTTCATTTCCAACAATAATTATTGCAAGTGTGTACGCAGCTTTAGTGCCTCAATAGTGATAATGAGAATAAAGATAAGACACTATAGCAAAGAGAACCTGTGTTTGCTGCAAATCATGGCCAGTATTTACACAATTGTAATATATCAGAGCCAGCATGGTGACCCAGGATGATTGGAGAGGAAAGAAAAAAGAGAGAGAAGGGGTTTTGTTGGTAATTATATAATGTGGCAACAAAAAAATAATATATATTGGTGACAACTACAATGTTCGTCACAATCATGATGCAATAGAATTTTATGATCTCAACCCCTCCAAACTTTGTGGGGTTTGTTAGGACTGGAAACTATACAGCTTATTGCTACCCAGATGTATAGGATCCATTGTTACATATTTTAAATACTGCGTATGAAAGCATTTGTAGGACAGTACATATGTTTCTCGAGTACCAACGCATTTTGCCTTATTGGCTATCTCAGGGGGTTATGAGAATCACATATGGAGCCAATAGAAGTCAATCAGGAAAAATCACTGGCTGTCAGTGTAAACAGCTGTCAGCACAAACCACGCAAACCCACAAAGAGAAGACATCTTTCCAGCACATTCCTTGTTCCAACCAAATATGGGGTGCAACTTCTCCCTGGGAACTATTCTGCCACTTATAACCTCCATTGATACTAGATGATGCAGGTTCTCGCCCTACTCATTTAGCACCTGATTTTGGGATACTATTCTTCATTTGAATCTTGCCTTGTTTACCAGGTAAACAAAGAGAAAAGCTGAATGCAACCTCGTTGGCCGAGGAGGAGCCATGTGATCACCATCTAGACTGTTTGCCAGGTAAAGCGCATTCATGCATTGTTTAAAAATAATGTCTCTGCTTTCATTTACACAGGGGTCATTGGGCAGACCAGCAGCCCACAGAGCTGCAAAATGCCGTATATGTCTCCAGATATGACATGCCAAGAAAAAGTTGGGCCCGATGAAGGTCTCAATTTGTAATTAAAGTTTCTCCTTAATTCCAACTGTTCTCATAAAGGAGTGTTTATTATGAACTGGAGATCATTCATAACAGTGACAATCATGTCAGCCAATCACCCCTTAATATCAATGGGGCAATATGAACAGTACCATCATTGCTGCAGAAATAAGTGGATGCTGGACATGCTGGTGATCAGAATTATTATTATTTTTATTATACAGGATTTATAAAGCACCAACAGCAGGACTGGTAGCTTTATAAATTGGCCTCCAAATGATATTTTAAATACAAGTAATGTAATTGCAGGAGATGACCCAGTATCAAGTGGCACTCTGGCCTTTGCAGCGCTGGGTCCCAGGTTTGAATTTCAGCCAGAACACTATCTGCATGGAGTTTTCAGGTTCTCCCGGTGTTTGTGTGGGTTTCTTCTGGGTGCTCCGGTTTCCTCCCTCATTCCAAAAACATATGGTTAGGTTCTTTGGCTTCCCCCAAAAATTGACCTTAGACTGTAATAAAGACATATGACTATGGTAGGGACATTAGATTGTGAGCCCCTCTGAGGAACAGCTGGTGACATGACTATGGACTTGTCAGCGCTATAATATGATCAGCCTCCTGCAGTCTTACAGTATGGGATGAAGTGTGGAATGAACAAGCAACACAAGGAGCCCATTAGCTCATGTGCTATCGTGAAGCATGCTGGTAGAAGAGAATGGAGTGACTAAGAGCTGAGCTCTGTGCTTGTTATCCATTTACAGGCTGCGGCTGGGTTCAGGATAACCTGGGTTGAATTATGCTGACTGAGGACATCACACAGCAGCAGAAAAAGAGTGCCATTCTCAATCTTCTTGCTTTAATAAAAAGGGGACATGCATGATACTGTATTTGAAAGTGAAGTATCCCTATAAAGTTTACATTTTGCACCTGATATAAGTCTGGAAACAGTTTTTAAAAGACACATAATTCAGTATTCAAACAGGGCTATATAGAGAGTGGTACAAGATGTCTGTTCCCATATCTAATTCTATAAATGATTGTCTGACAATGGGTCAGGAATTAAGTGAAAATCATCTAGCACAGTGTTTTTCAGCCAGGATTCCTCCAGAGGTTGGAGGTTCCTTGAGCAATGAGCAATGTACCTCTCAGGTCAGTGTAAGTGACCCTAATGATATTTTTGGCTATCTGTAAGGGTGACATTCTACCCAATAGCCAGCAAAGTAAGAGGAATTCTTCCCACTGACCACCACACTAATATACTATATAATTTATGTGTATATAGTAATTATAGAAGGGGTCACCTGAAAAGTTTTTTCAAACCTTCACCATATTAAAAGGGTTGAGAAACACGTATTTGGTATCTGTATTAACTGTAAGCAGTCCCAGTCTGTGCTTCAACACATACATTGTACTGACATTGTCTGTCACCGTTTTTTCAGGATCGTGCTGTGACCTGAGGGAACACCTCTGCAAACCGCACAACCGCGGCCTCAACAACAAGTGCTACGATGACTGCATGTGCACAGAAGGTAAGCCAGGCACCACAGGACAGGGGTTGGATTTCCCCCTATTGTTTCTTGTAACAACTATACGTTTTGTTGGATACTGTGACATTTACAGTATTTACCACCTCTGTATTATTCATACACATTTGTCTCCTACCTGCAGTATAGGCCACCTCATCCCAAAATTATTAGTAAGCTCCTGCCAGTGAATGAGCTGTCATAATACATGGCACCATTCCTGCAGATGTAAAAAAAAAGGGATATTAATATAGCATTGTTGTATGCAATCATTACTAAAATTATAGGACAACCCCCAGCAGCCAATCAAATGCCCTCATTATTACACAGTATTTTTATAGCGCCAACATATTACACAGCCCTGTACAAAGTCCATAGTCATGTCACTAGCTGTCCCTCAGGGGGGCTCACAATCTAATGTCCCTACCATATTCATATGTCTTTCATACAGTCCAAGGTCAGTTTTGGGGAAAGCCAATTAACCTTACTGCCTGTTTTTGGAATGTGGGAGGAAACCGGAGTACCCTGAGGAAACCCATGCAAACACGGGGGGAACCTGCAAACTCCATGCTGATAGTGTCCTGGCTAAGATTCAAACCTGGGACCCAGCGCTGCAAAGGCCGGAGTGCTAACCCCTGAGCCACCGTGCTGCTTTCATCAGTTTACATTGACAGATAGTATTTGGCTGTGATGAACAACTGTTAGTTATACATTTGAGATTAATGATTGAGAAAATAAAAGAAATGTTTAACATGCAGTTATTCATTAAAGCCAAATACTATATAATATATATAATAAAAATATAATATAAATAATAATAATTTGCTAAAAAAAAACTCTGATTACTGCATTTGTCTACCTATATGATATTCCAGGGTTGGCAAACCTCCCTCCCAAAGGGAAAATACATTTTTATCTGCAACCTTACGGTCCACCTCTGCCCCAGATACATTTCTTCCCTGCTCTACTGATATATAATTATTCTGCCAATGTAAACTGATGAAAGGACCTTTTTTTGGCTGCTGGGGGTCATCCTAATCCCTGAGTAATCATCCCATACAGCAGTGTTTTTTTATTATAAGGAGGGACTGTCCAATAAACGAATTTCTGTCACCTCAAAGCCGTGTATCCAACACCGTTTAGCACAAGGCTAAATAGTTTTATTTTAGTCATGTGACTGCCATTTTCAAAGCTCATTGGATTAGCTGAAAAACCTGTCACTATAGTACAAATAGGAATATGTATCCTGTTGCGATAACTTTGTGAATTGAAACTGTTCAGTATGAGTACAGCCGAGGTCTTGCATCAGCTGTGGAGCACATACGGTAATGTGGTCAGTTCCTATATGTGTGTATTGTGTCAGAATGCATTTCCCAATAACAGAAGCAGTTTCCACATCGATAATTATGACAACGTGTCACAAGTCAGTGAACGTTATTTGTTAAAGGGGCTCTCCTGTTTTATCAGAAACAAAGAGAACATCACCACTCGATAGTGCTCCATTGACAATGGAGAGTGATTGGCTACATGGGGACAGTCGGACCCTCTTTAGGGACTAAATGTGAAACTCAGGTGGTTACCCATAGACTTTAGAGCTGGATTGGGGAAGGCTCACTAAGAATGCCTCTAGCTCTAGCTAATTGGGGACGGGGGGGAGAGCTTTTCACCTCTTCATTCACTATTTTTTTCATTTGATGGTCATAGCTAGTCATAAGGTTGTGACCCAGTGTCTGGTTGACAATGGATTGGGTTATCTTCACCATAGACAGGTGAAAGGTCACTACTGCTGCCAAGCCATTTTTGTAGTTTGTAAAGAAGGCTAATAAAGCTACACCTAACATGGTCATAAGATACAGTGACCCAATGACATGGTCAGAAGATACAGTGTCCCAATGACATGGTTAGAAGATACAATGACCCAATGACATGGTCAGAAAATAGGGTAACCCAGTGACATGGCCAGAAGAAACAGTGACCCAGTGACATGGTCAGAAGATACAGTGACCCAAACACATGGTCAGAAAATACAATGACCCAGTGTCATGGTCAGAAGATACAGTGACCCAGTCACATGGTCAGAAGATACAGTGACCCAATGACATGGTCAGAAGAAACAGTGACCCAATTACATGGTCAGAAGATACAATGACCCAATGACATGGTCAGAAGATACAATGACCCAGTGACCCAGCCAGAAGATACAATGACCCAGTGACATGGTTAGAAGATACAGTGACCCAGTGACATGGTCAGAAGATACAGTGACCCAATGACATGGTCAGAAGATACAGTGACCCAGTGACATGGTCAGAAGATAGACCCAGTGACATGGTCAGAAGATACAGTGACCCAATGACATGGTCAGAAGATACAGTGACCCAGTGACATGGTCAGAAGATACAGTGACCCAGTGACATGGCCAGAAAATACAGTGACCCGGCCAGAAGATACAATGACCTAGTGACATGGTTAGAAGATACAGTCAGTGGTAGGATAGTAACCACAGTAGATATATTAGGAGTTCAGTTCCTCATAGGAGGGGCAATCCTGGGTGATAACAAGGCAGACAATCCAATATTGATCATGAATGCCATATTTATTGATGGGAACATATATAACCTTTACTAACACATTATGGGGCAGAAACAATGACCTCTTTTTTTCGGTGCTGATGTCAGTGTCAGAATACATGACTACCTCAAACACGTCAATTTAATCCATAAAGTAAGTACGCAGTACATTGTGCTCACGGTGGATTGTATTCCGTATATGTATGACATTGATGAAGCCCTTTCTGGTATTTCCTCAGCAGTGTGTTGGCTATAAAATTTCATGTGATATATATTGTAGGTATAGGTAGGGTATTTTCCTGTTCATGTTTATACTGTGAGCAGACTTTGCTGTCCCTGGCCTTATCTTAGGATAACCTAATGGTTAACCAGGAAAATCTATATTGAAATACTGATCCTCCATCAGTGATAAGCCGGATAGGGGATGTCTGCAGAGTACAAACTGATTCACCAATAGGTGATAAAGGTCTCCTGTGTTATGTTCCCGATTTCCCATGTACCCATCACATACAGAAGAGTGTTCTCTATGTGCTGTGGCCGGCATGTGACTATTACTCAAGTGTTCTTTCCTCCTGATAAACATACAGCTGTGCCAGTGTGATGACTGCCAGATCCAATCACATGAGCAGCAATGAGGATGATAGTGAGAAAATATTTATAAGAATTCTCATTCTAATAGACAACCTGAATCTTACTTTACAACACAAAAGCTATGAAATCCCCGGGTACAAGTGGGATTATTTCACCTGCTTTCCTTGCATGGGTGGTAAGGGGTAATATAGAAAATCCAGGCTGACCCCGGTAAAGTATTTAGCAGGGTTCAAAATTATAATAATATTTATTATAATAAACAGTATTTATATAGCGCCAACATATTACGCAGTGCTGTACATTAAATAGGGGCTGCAAATGACAGACACAGGAGGAGGAGAAGACCCTGCCCTGAAAGCTTACAATTCATCAAGGTATTAATCTGCTTACTCAGTCAGTAATGCAACCAATCATTTTAGTCTTTTCCCCGGTCCTCTTTAGCCGGGCGCACCACCTGGAAAGGAGGAGGAGAAATATTGAAAGATAGAAAGTGTGCGGAGACGGGCACTAAAAATGGTGACAGGTCGGAGGGATGGGACATAGAGGAGGAGACTGCAGGAGCTTTATAAATGGCTGGAACCTGTAAGTTAAGGTTCATTCTGCTAATATTTTGCTTTTACTTCCTCCTATTTTTCTTTTAATATTTATATTTTATATTATATATTTTTATATTTATATCCATCATCATTGGTTCACTGTAGTTGTCTATGCAATTCAGATGGATCATGGCTGGTGGGAGGGGCCAGCAAGGAGCTCTCCCAAAAAGCACCCTGCCTCTGTCCTCAGACCTGATGCATATAGGGGGCCGGCTCCTGGAAAGAGTTATATATATATTAAAATTCATTGATAGATGGGTGTTAGTCTGCAATAGTGGCAAAGCCAGCAAAACCTTTCTGATTGGTTGTACATGATAGAAATATATATAGATAGAAATTTGCCTTTCCTACGCCTGATTACCAATGGTAAATGTCTTTCTTTTATCCAGGTCTCCGCTGCTACTCCAAATTCCACCGCAATCAAAGAGTGACGAGGAAAAAAGGGCGCTGCGTCGACCCCGAATCCATCAACAAAGACCAAGGATCGTTCATTTCTGTCTGAGCGGACTGCAATCTACTTACTGCCATGTAGCAGCCGTCCCCGACTGACAAGGACGCCTTTTATATTTACCCGATAATTCTAGATATTAGGACTGGAGTAACGGCGCTTCGGAAAATGGGTCTCCCAGTCAGGTGAATGTGACGCTCACTGGCCGCCACCGCGGAATGCATTTTGATACGTTTTTATCGATGGGGTGCCGTCCACTTTGTGTCAATGGTTATTTATGTGATGGGTTATTATAAAGGAGGACTCCGGGCCAAACTAAAGCTTTTCTATAACTATTTATAGATCTTCAAATATCACCCATTGGCTAATTTGTCTCCTGGAACCTTGGGGGTGGAGCTGGTAATATGTCAATGAGCTGTAAACCAGATGTCTGCAATCATATATAAGCCCTGCAAACCCTTCGTTCTGCAAACCTGTTCAAATGCAATCACCACTTACTGAACATAAAGAATGCAGAGTGTTCAGTCAATGCAATCAAGTGATCATAGGGAGGTGCAGCTGTGGCAGCCTACAGCCCCCCCCCCCCAACAGCGTTGCCACTGGTGGGGCCCAAGTCTGCTCTGCATAAAGGCCCTGGACCCTCCCTTGCCTACAGGGCCCCCCCAACAGCCCTGCCATGATTTGGTGGGGTCCAAGTCTCTTCTACACAAGGGCCCTAAACCCTCCTTTGCCTATAAGGCCCCCAACAGCCTTACCACTGATTTAAAGGACCTAAGTCTGTTCTGCACAAGGGCCCTGCACCCTCCCCAAGCCAACAGCCCCTCCCCTCAACAGCCCTGCCATGATTTGGTGGGGCCAAAGTCTGCTCTGCACAGAGACCCTGAACCCTCCTTTGCCACAGTTTGGGGGGCCCAAGTCTGTTCTGCACAAAGGGGCCCTAGACCCTCCCCAGCCTACAATAACCCTCAACAGCCTTACCACTGATTTGGGGGGCCCAAGTCAGTTCTGCACAAGAGCCTTGCACCCTTCCCAGCCTACAGCCCCCCCTCAACAGCCCTGCCATGATTCGGTGGGGCCAAAGTCTCTTCTGCACAAGGCCCCTGGATCCTCCCCAGCCTACACCCCCCCCCCTCTTGCCACTGTTGCACTCTTGCACAGGGGCCCACTATTGGATATGTCCGCCAATGGAACTACACATATAGTTCTAGATGAATTTGCATGCAAATCGTGACTTTTTCTTGACCCCACCCCTACAGCTAAACAAGCCTTTCTATTGGTTGCTGAGCTTGGTAATGACAATAAATAACCAATAGAAAGTCTTAGACAGCAGGACTGGGCAGAGCCAAGCTACTCTATTTGATTGGATGTGTGACAGGTTCACCTTAAAATTATTGAGCCATAAAGAGATTTCTGTGCTGCAAATGGTAAAATTCTGAGCAGCGCCAGATACAAATCCTTCATGGCCAACTCCTCAAACAAGAACAGTGGCCCCATCTAATGAATCCGCTGCCCACGGTTAGGGGAGGGTTGCATTTTGTGACTGGAGACACCCCGGGGAACCACAATGCTGTGTCTGTCTCCCCCATATTTGTGTGGAAGTGGTAATGTGGTCCAAACCTCCCTCCGAGCTGGAAGACGGACAGAATACTGACTTACGAGGTGATCCGATGCTCTTGGCTTTTCTTATTCTGTAAATAATGAATTGTTACTTTGTATTCTCTGGTTTGTATGTCAATAAAAAAGTAAATCTAAAATCAGAAATGTTCTTAGCTTGATATGTAATGAATGGGTGAGCAAAGCATGATGGGTACTTCCTAAATATGTGAACCCCAAATCAGGAAATCACTGAGGATCCCTCCAGTATCAGCACTTCCTGTTCCAGGCTGACAACCCTAAGGCAATTCCTTGTAATTGTCAGCAAAGTTGTCAGCAATTCTTTCATCGGCCAATCAGCTGCCAAATGGGTCAGATAGGAAGAAAGAGCTCACATGGCCGCCTGTGAACCTGCACGTGGCAAGTGACAGCAGACCAATTTCTCCCAGTGCATCCTGGGATATCTGGGCTATTAAATCTTCCTCCATGGGCTCGGAATCAATGCGCATGAGGCTCACAAATACTAATTAAAGGCCATATGTCAACTCAGCAGAATTTGGTCTCAGTGGGCCATGAATAAAAGGAATAAAATAGCTGACAGGAGAAACCTGAGAGCTACTGGGAAGCTGCTGCTTCCGGAGTGGTGACAGGGCCTCCTTATGACCAATTACCCCCCTGGCCTGTGACTGGCAGCTACACACACCAGGGGCATCACCAGGACTTCGTGGTGTCACCTCATATGGCATTATTGTGCCCCCCTCCCCAATGGTGGTCAGAGGCAGAATTATTAACCCCCCAGCCTCTGCCCAATGATGTCATGCTGGGGTCATAGGGCACAGGTCACTCTGCCTGATGGTATTGACTACATTTGCAGTGCAGGTGTGGGGATGCAGAGAAAGTCTCTGGCATCATCATCGTCAGCCTCACATATTGGATGCCATGGTACTATTACAAGTTGAAGGAAGAGGGGGGGGGGGGTTAATAATCTAGATGTAAAAAGTTACTGACAGGTCCACTTTAAAAGTGCTGGCACAGGTCTGCCTAGATACCTCCAGAGCAGAAGCAAGTGAGAATCTGCTGTTATGTGTTATAATTCTTAAGGGACAGGACATGGGGTGACCCCCTCTAAAGCATTCACTTCCTTCTAGCAGGGGAGGAGTGGGATTAAACCTGGGGGTCCTAGATATGGCCAGTCAGCTCTTTTCTGTCTCCTGTGTGATGCTGGAAAAATGTCAGCGGGGCCGAGGGGCAGGCAGATATACCCCGGTATTACACATGGCACAGGCCCGGTATTACACATGGCACCATGTCATATCATCGCTGCCCCTAGGTTACCTCTAACCAATAACCTCCTGGGGAGAAATGTCTTCACTTCCTGATCTATTGACACAACAGGAAGTGGGAAGAGATCTCTCCAAAGTGAGGTGAATCTTGGCCAAGTAGTCACCAAACCATGTGTCCCCATTGGGCGATTTCCTCTCTATTCCTGTTCTGATGACAACTCAAAAAGTTCTCATCACTTTCATTCACGGTTCCAATGGCCAGCAGATAGCGGGTGAATCATTCATACAGGTTATTGTTTGCATTGATGCGGAACATTTGCCATGAAAAGTCGCAGTGTGTAATGGTGATTTCCCAGCGGGTGGGCCAGAGGGGCTCAGCATTCACTGATGGGTGTGAAATATTGCTTTAAATGCCACTTACACCCATTTCATGCTCCCTATTCAATGAGAGCGCCTGGGACAGCGCAAGTGTGGGGTGAGCAACTCAGAACCACCAATCAGGAACCACGCTGCAATGATGCACCAATGCAAACAGGGATCTGATTGGCTGCTATGAATACTATGCTTTGAAGAGACCCTGTCACTATAATTTCTGGTAATGGTTCAGAAATGCCCTCCCCCTAGCAGCTTCTGATTTCATTGGCTAACAGTTCCCTAGCACAGCCCCCACCTACTGTCATTACTGTCTGTGCGGGTCCAGCTCCTCTGCTCCCTAAAACCTACTACCCTATTGTGGCCCAAGGCATCCCCAATAACTATGATCAAGTTAGGGCTCCTGGGGGTCTGACATCTTGAACCCCCCCCCTCAAAAAAAAACAAATGAGGAGGGATCCCTGTTTCTCTCATGTTTTACCTGTCACCCCATATCCTGGGACTCTCTAAGGTTAGGAAGCTGAAATTTGGGGTAGTAATAGCTTCACTGGTCCTCTGTGTACCCTTCAGGTCCGTACAGCACCCCATGTTGGAGATATGAGGGGGGGACTCAGAGTTGTCAGGCAGCAATACAGTGACCCAGCTATCACAGAGCGCTACTAGTGACGTCATTGTACACGCCCACTGCCCCGGGCTCAGGGAAGAGGACGCCGTCTCCTAGTAACCTCACGTGACCAGCCCACTCTCCCCCTTCACTAGTTTAGGTCACATGACAGCGACCCCCGCCCACTGATCACTGGACTTTGGGAGTGGAGATGGAGCTGCCTGCTGTTAGCTTGAAGGTACCTGGGGGGGGACGGGTCATGTGACTGGGGAGATTGGGGGTACAGGGGGTGTAGAAAGTTTGGGGGAAGTTTGTGTAAACTTTTTCAGCTTGGTCTGTGTTCTCTATGTGAGAGAAAATGAGAGAATACAGAGGAGGAAAAGTGCAGGGGGGGTGATGGTAA
>NC_092868.1:56508984-56586714 GCF_032062135.1 Pyxicephalus adspersus
GGGGGGTGACGGTAAAAGGGGGGGTAGACTAGGGGAGGGGGTGACGGTAAAGGGGGGGGATAGACTAGGGGAGGGGTGACGGTAAATAGGAGATAGACTAGGGGAGCGGGTGATGTTAAAGAGGGAATAGACTGGGGAAGGGGGTGATTGTAAGGAGGGGATAGACTAGGGGAGAGGGTGACGGTAAAGAGGGGATAGACTAGAGGGATTCCTGTCTTTATTTGACCCAGGGGAGGGTTGACTGTAAATGGGGGAATAGACTAGACTAGGGCAGGGGGTGACGCTAAGGGGGGATAGATTAGGGGAGGGGTGACTGTAAAAGGGGGACACACTAGGGGAGAAGGTGACGGTAAAGGGGGGAGGGTGTGATGATAAAGTTGTGTGAACCGGTGATATAGACCAGTGCAGTATTGGCAGGGCTGTGGAGTTGGGGCAATTTTGGGGTATCTGGAGTTGGCAATGAATGTTCCGACTTCTAATAAATGTAAGTTGTGATAACATGGAGTATGTTAAATATTTCACAGATGATAAAATATCGCAGCTGTAATACTGAACTTGTCCTTACTATGACATTTCTACATCTTTGGAGTGTAAACATGAGAAATATTCAGCGTTCTCCCCAGACCCTCTTAGCTGGGTGCACCGCCCGACAATTCTTAATACCCCCCCCCCAGCTTGGATCAGTGATTTGATTGGGTGATGAAATGTTTGGTGTTTCTATCATTGAATCCGGGTTACACAGAGGGATTCCATTCTATATTTATTGTCTGTTATCACCCCATGCCGGCTGCACACCAATCAGATTACAGCTGGATGCCATTTATTTCACTTTTATGTTTATGTCATTGAATGGATGAAGCAGCCAATGATGCAGTTTTATATTTTGTCCTTCCTGATCCTCATTCTATCTTTGGATAAATACAACTTTATTATTTTTGTGTTTTTAGTTTAAAATTTAGGTTTAAACTTTACTGGCCGCCAATTCCAGGCTGATCTATGGAATAGAGCGTCAGCTTCCCGGGCTAGGAGTTCCTGTTCCCCGTCCATATAGCTTGACAATGGCTGAGCTTTGCAGTGAGGAAATGCTGTGTTTGTTGTGTTTCAATCAACATAGATCAGCAGATTTACATTGGAGGAGTCGTTGCACCATAAAATGAAGAGTCGGAGGGTTTGTGTACAGCCTGGAGTAGAAGTAAAAGGATTCTATAGTCTAAGGGATGATATAAATGTTATACAATAGAGGGGGGGTATTTATGGGGGTATGTACAGAGACCAGGATGGGGGTATTGGTAAATGGTGTCTCAGTATACAGAGTGTCAACCAATGTACAGTGACCACTCACTGCTGCTCCCTCTCCTGGTGCACGGTGGCTGGTCTTGTCTCCGCCCCTTCTATATTATTCTAAAGGCTAAGTATGTAGTGGGTGGGGCTTCTGGGCCCCTCCCACAGCTCTGCTCTTTGCACAGGCTGCATACAGCACAGTGATTATGTCATCTCTGCTTTTACAAGGTAAAATCTGGGTTTTTCCCCAGATTTATATCTTTTGTGTCTGTTGAGAAATGTTTCTCTTTAAATTCAGCTTCCGATAATAACTTTGTGTCTCCCCCAGGCAATCGTCTACATTCATTGGTTGCTGACAATATTGTAAGTATAATTTATCCCGATGGGTCTGATTGTACAGATTCTGCAGTCTCTGATAACATGAAATGCCTACAATGCTATCCTGAGATCATGTGATCACTGCGTAGGTTTCAAGTCATATTAAGGCAATTCATTAAACAATGAACCTGGAAGATTCCACACCAGGGAATGTTTCAGTGAATGTCACATTTACTGCTTTAAAAATAGATCCCTGCAGTGTGTGTCTCCCCTCACTTCCTGTGTCGGTGACACAACAGGAAGTAAGAAGTATTTTCCTCAGTGGGGACACCGTTGTCTTTATAAAGTGACCATACACTGAATGTATCTTGGTCCATTCATTGATAGAACCTTCTCATGTCTTCCAGCGCCTGCACCCTCTCCTGGCTGCCAAATGCCTATTATCTGGCTAACCTGACTGTCCTGGCGGTGGGCATCTGGGCAATCATCCAGAGGGACTCCACCGATGCCATTTTAATGGTAAGCTTTCCAGTGCCAGTCCAACCAATTCTGATATTGATGCTTTCCATCTCTCCGTCACATTCTGCCAGAGAACCTGGGACCCCTTATAATGGGGATGGAGGGTGGGCGGAGCTGGGAACCTGGGTGTGGCTCTTTGGCAGTGGGTGATATAAGTTGTGTGATCTATGGTGGGTGTGCTGTTTTTGGGGAGTTACAGGAGAGCTTCTGATTGGCTGATCTTTGTTTTCAGTTTCTGGCCGGGCTGATTACAACGGTGGTATTAGACATCCTCATCCTCGCCCTTTACTATGCCGCCGCCGAGAGCGCAACTGCAACTTTGCCCACCCGAGACCTCTTCAGATTCAGCGGTGGGATGGCCATACTCAGCCTCTTACTGAAGCCCCTGTCATGTTTCTTCACATATCACATGTATGTGGAGCGTGGAGGGGAGTGCAGCCTTAACATAGGTAAGAGCGCCAGGGGGGGACTCTGCTTCTACCTGAAATACTCTGCGGGAGGACTCTGCCCCTTCCTCTATAACTCTCCTCTCCTGAAATACTCTGCACTCTCCTCTCCTGAAATACTCTGCTCTGCTGGAGGACTCTGCTCCTTCCTCTATAACTCTCCTCTCCTGAAATACTCTGCTGGAGGACTCGGTTCTCCTCGCTCTGCGCTCATCTCTCCAGCACCTCCCCTCTGTATCCTTGTTGCTGGTTGTGTTTTGTCATTACGTCCTCTCTCTCTCTGTCATCGCTTCCTACAAGGCTGACTGACCTCTATTTACTGTGCGGTGAAATATTCATGTCTGTTGTTGCAGCGCATTGCTCAATCCCGTCCCCTGCTCTGTAATTACACCCTGCGGCCCAACGCTGGCGGCTTTTAAGAAGAACCCCACATATAATTAATTTACCCATAATAATGGTGCAGCATGGCATATCCCTATAGATGACGACATTTATACCAGGAAGTCCCCCTCCCCCCCATCCAATGAGCGGGGATGCAAGGCAGGATGTGACCATGCTAGCCATGGTGAGCTGATCATCAATGGTGTGGGGTCTTCTCCCAGCTCCCCCACTTGACCCAACACCCCTGTCTTCAACTAAGAGACTCTAACGCGTTTCACTTCTAGCTGGAGGGGTGGACTGAACAATCAGCCCACATGGATAATGAAAGACCAACTGTGTTCTTTCATGTTGGCAAATATCAGTTATTAGTATGAAAATGACATACGGCACTACCAACGCCCGCTGGCCCCTCCTTCTCTCCGGTGCACAACAACCAAGGAGCCCATTTGTGCCTATCCATCCAATCAAAAGGAACAGCTAATGAAATGAATCGGGATATCACAACCATGTGGGTATTGTTGAGGTGCTTAAGATGTCCACCAACTCCAGGCCTACGCGTTTTACCTCAAGCGGGCTCAGTGCATGGACATGGTCCTTTAGTACTCAGTTCAAAAAGGCCAAAGTGCCCCATCCCCCTTCATCAGCTATTGCTGCAAAGATTACAGGCCATGCCCTTTTTGCGTCTCGCCCGCTGTTGAAGCACCCAAGTTGGCCGTTTCTTCTGCTTATCTCTCCGGTGCACCACAACCTAGGAGCCCTTTTGTGCAGTCCATGCATTCAAAAGAATTTGACAATGCATTGGAATATCCCTACTATGAGGGTGTTAATCAGATGTTTAGGATTCACCCTGCCAAAGTCTCATGCTAACGCGTTTTGCCCCCAACAGGCCTATGTCCTTTAGTACTCCAAAGTCTCCCTCCTTTGAGCTGTAGCTGCATAGATTGCAACCCTTGCCCTTTTTGCATAATGCCCCCTGTTGAATTACCACAGTTGACCATTTATTTAGCCCACCCCTCCACCCAGTAACGAAACCGATGAGTGAAACGCGTTAGTTTGTGTCCCTTAGTTATTTGCATATTTTTGGGATTTTGCAGCTTTTGGGGTTTTAGTTTGCTTTTGTTATCCCCAATAATTTGTGTCGTTTTAATCTTTGCCAGTAACTTCATTTTCTTTTTATTCTCCTCACCCAGTGTCCTCCGGATTCCTGACCGGCTCCCGAGATCGAAGTGCCTACCAGACCATCGATCACACCGATGGCACAGCTGAACAAGAAAACAAGATGCCCTCCCGGTACTGAGGGCAGAAAGGCACGACCCCCGCTTGTCATCTCCGCACCAGGAAGGGGAAGAAGCTTGTGGGTGGTCAGAGGTGGAGGAAGTGCCTTACATATGGGCCGCCGAGCCGCTGCTTACCTGTCGTCTGACGGATTTCTGTGTTACCGAGTCAGCAGGGAAATGTGTTTGTACAGCTAATCAAATATGCTGCAACTCCCCCTTCAATGTGATTCCCTTGTTGATTGTTACTGCCTCCACTGTGACTTATGGTTATAAAAATGTATATTTAGGACCAAATAAAGGGAAGTTTAGGGTTAGATGGGTCTTTTGGGGGCCAAAAGTATTGAAAGCCTATTAAAGTTTTCAGTTTAATCCAATTCAAGCCTGCCTGTACTAGCATTCTGCACTAAAGTGTGCTTGCTGTCTGTGTAGAAGCAGTGGTCTCTCTGTGGAGGTCTAACACGCCCCCATCTGAATCAGGTCCAGAGACCTCCATTCAGCAGGAAGGCTGAGCCTAACTGATTGGAGATCTCTGGCTCTGCAGGGGTGTGTCAAACCTCTGTAGAGAGATGCACTTCCTGCTGAGTTAGACCCAGAGCTTTTCAATCAGTAGTGAGGCTGAGCCTAACTGATTGGATCGCTCAGGCTCTTCAGGGGCGTGTCAGATCTCTGTAGAGAAACACCTGCTTTCATGCCATTTTCTGCATCATAATGGCAGGGGACATGCTTTTCTTTCTAGGCTGCTTGTTGCTCACTTTTTTTTTTTAGTTTTACAGGAAACTGAAATGAATTTAGCTGATTTGAAACAAAAGTAATTTTGGCGTTAAAGGCAGCTTTTAGCGGTTTTGTGATTGGATCCAACCTGTTTTAGACCCCACCTTCTAAATCCCAGCTGTCCAATAGGGTTAGGTGACACTGAGCCAAGATGGAGAATAAGATCAGCTGGTGTATCTAATAATGATTTCAGCCCCATATTGTCTCCTAAAAGTTTGCTCATTCTAAATCCATTCCCTTCCCCTTGTTGGTACTACAGCTTTATAATGATTTATTTTTGGATTTGTTCTATGTGTATATACAGGCTCATGAAGTATGCTGCGTGCCTATAGGATTATTTTTATTTTATTCATTTTTTTCAATTCCTAAAATTTGTGTCCCGGAGATCCTCCTGACAACAGAAAGTTGTAGAATGTGAACGGTTGTCACTGGTATGAAGGACGGGGAGTTCTATTTACAGGATAAAGTTTGCCTGAAAGTATTCTGAAAAGTGTTTTGTTGTGGTTTAAACTTTCACCCTGTTACAGGTTTTCATAGCATTTTTTTTTCTATAATTTTTTTTTTTTTGAGAATTTTTTAATAAAATAATTATTAAGTTTATTTGTACAAAAAGTCACCATGACACCATGAGGAGCCCAGAAAGGGTTTGTAGGTACAGATGACATTTCTTTAGGAAGGGACATTTTTCTATGGGTGTTCAGGATTGGCTGCATACCCAGTGATGTCATCAGCCTCTAGTGAAGGGATAGGCTGCATACCCAGTGATGTCATCAGCCTCTAGTGAAGGGATAGGTCAGCCTCTAGTGAAGGGATAGGTTGCATTCCCAGTGATGTCATCAGCCTCTAGTGAAGGGATAGGTTGCATTCCCAGTGATGTCATCAGCCTCTTGTAACTGAATTGAATGCTTTTCTGGTGATGTCATCAGTCCCCAGTGAAGGGATAGGCTTATATCCCAGTGATGTCATCTGTCTCTAATAATATGCTGCTTTTTCAGTATTGTCACCAGTTTCTGGTGAGTGTATATATCTTATTCCTAGTGATGTCACTGCTTTCTAGTGAATAGATAGGCTGCATCCTTAGTGATGTCACCGCTCTTGTGAACGGATTGGTTGCTTTAAGCAATCTGGCTCCACCCAGCAAAACAGAAATCCCTGTACACCCTTAAAATAAAATACTCTTTGCTTCAGATTGTTTCTCTCAGGAATATTTTGTCGCTGCACCTTATCCCTATTTGTACATTCTCCCAGCTCCTCCCTTTGCACAACATTTTCTGTATTGTTTTGTATCATATGATGATATCTTTGTTTGGTAAAGCTAAAAAAATAAAATCTTTGAAATATAATCTGATCATTTCTCTTCAATAACCGCAGATTTCAGGGCTTCATTTTATTTTGATGGATCCTCAGTACCGTGGTCAGCTCTCATTGGCTGCGCCTCTCATCCAATCAAATGCTTGTAGTGCTAAAATCCTGAATTATGAAATTATGCTGAAATCGGTACAATTGAATTTTCTCTGACTTGGATAAAATATTTTTGGTAACAGCCGGTTGATTCTTTTTAAATTCACCAATTTTTATAAAAATTGAATTCTTTTACGAAGAACATTTTCTATTGTCTCCTCCATCAGAAATCTCGCTGAATTGCAAAGTTAAAAACAAAATATCGAATTCAAGGGCGAAATATTTCGTTTCTTTCTATGTAAATATTTGATGAGCGTTTTATGTTGCATTTTGGTAAAATTTCGTGTTTATCAGCAATTTTTTGGGGTCTGAGTACCTCCCCCTCCCCCATCTTTGCCCAAATCAATATCCGCTCATTGGGGACTAATTGCCTCATCTGCAGCTGCTTCTGATGTGAGATTTCAGCTCGTCTCAGATCAGGAGGTAAAATAATAAGGTCGCTCGCGGCTTCTTCTCACCGGCAGCTGTCATCGTGTCCGAGAAGCGGCATAATGTGCGCTCATTACCGCCCTTCCTGGTAAGCTAATGTGCTGAATGCGATGAAACAGAACAGCGAGGGGACTGAAATGAATTGTTCGTGTCAAAATTGTCGTCTCGTGGTGCAGCCTAATCAACTTTAGGAAAGGTGATTTTTTTTTTTTTTTATCTGAAATGAGCTGAGCTTGTGAACACGTCTGCGTATCCTCAACCTATCGGGAGACGGATTTTCTGTACAAACATTTTTTTTAATTAACTTTTCAAAATAACAGCAAATCTGATGAAGGGTTACAGAAAAAAGAACTAAACTAAAAGGTCTAATGCCATTCCTTAACCAGATACAAGAAAACATATTACTGCTCACGTGTAGAATGAGTTACCAAGAAAAGAAGGGGAATTAATGGCAATTAAACAAATTATTAAGAAGCAAAGGATGGCTTAATCATGCAAAAACAGTACAAAAGAGCCATGTTTTAGATATTCATAAGGAAGAAAAAGGCAATGTTGTGTTCCTACGCGTTTTGCTTTTTCATTGAAGGTACAAGATATGCCGCACACGTTTGGATTGCGCAGGCTGGTTAAGGTAAGTTATCAGCAAAGAGAGGGTTGCTAAGAATGCAACTCTCCATCCAAAACAGCGAAGGATCGCTTAATCCTGCAAAAACCATACAAAAGAACCATGTGTTAGCTATTCATAAAGAAGAAATGGGAACTCTCGTCTCCTGATGCGTTTTGCTATTCAGCTTCTTCAGGGAGGTAGAAGATATGCCGCACAAGTTTAGGTGGTGCAGCCTAGTAATGGTAAATTATCAGCCAGGAGAGGCTTTTGCTAGGAGTCCAAGACTCAATCTAGAGCAGGTGAGTTTTGGAACAATCTGTTAAGAAGCAAAGAATTGCTTTATCATGCAAAAACAATACAAAAACATGTATTAGCTATTCATAACATCACTTCTAGGCTGATAATCTAGTGCATGGTTTGTAATCAATCTGCACGTTTTTACAAGAAAGAAAAAGGCAATCTTGTTCCCTACGCGTTTCGCTTTTTAGCTGCTTCAGTGGAGGTACAAAATTATATGCTGTACAAGTTTATTTTGTGCAGACTAGTTAAATTATCAGCCAGGAAAGGCTTGCTGGGAGTCCAAGTCTCTACCTAGAACAGGTGAGTTCTAGAACAATTTTAGGAGAAAAGAATTACAAAAAGTCCAAGTCTCCATCCAGAACAGCGAAGGATCACTTCATACAAACAGTACAAATGAACTATGTGTTTGCCCATTTTTTCCTTGTTGGCTGACGCGTTTCGCTATTCAGCTTCTTCAGGAGAGATAGAGGCTGATTTGCCGAAATTTAGAAAGAGCAGACTATTTAAGGAGGGGCTTGCTAAGAGTCCAAGTCTCGATCCAGAACAGGTAAGTTCTAGAACAATTTATTAGGAAGCAAAGATAAACAGTGTAAAATGTTCTTAAGAACATATCTAAGATGATAATCTAGTTCATGATTCATAATAATTCTGCACTTTATTTAGGTAAGATAAGGTCCATCTCGTTGACTGATGCATTTCGCTATTCTGGAGACTTAGATATTGATATGCTGCAAACGTTTAAATGGTACAGACTGGTTAAGGTAAGTTATCATCCAGGGATTTTATGGAGAGGCTTGCTAAGTCTCATTCCATAACAGATGAGTTTTGGAACAATTTATTAGGAAATGAAGAATGGCTTTATTGTACAAAAACAAATGTGATTTTTTAGATTTTATAAGATCGTATTTAGGCTGATTATTTGTAAAAGTAAAGTAAAGGGGAATCAAGTTTACTGACGCGTTTCACTATTCAGCTTCTTTTGGGGAGATAGAGATTAATACGCAGCAAAAGTTTACATGGTGCAGACTGGTTACAGTAAATTATCAGCAAGGAGAAGCTTGCTAGGAGTCCAAGTCTTGATTCATGCTTACCTCATGGTAGTCACTCCAATACCACGAGATACCTTGGCAGGAGACGGCCAGCCTAATCCCTCCAGCTCTGCTCCGTCAACTCCCTTCCACAAACATGGGCACCAACCCCTTGGAGGCTGCTACTTCCCACCAAGCAGAAGTATCTAGGCAGCTCCACTCAAACTATTCTAATCCTACCTTCTCTTGTTGTAAACAAAGAACTCATCAGTTCTGGATTGAGACTAGGACTCCAAGCAGTCCGTTCCATAAAATCCCTGGCTGAAGAAGCTAAATAGCGAAACGCGTTGGATAACAAGATTGTCCTTTTTTTTTTTAATTTGCTGGGTAGTGAACGTGCTGACTATATCTCAGAATTCAGAACCAGGCCAGACCCTCCGGAGAGAATATTTTTGGTTTTGTTGAGAAGTAGAATCACTTTCATTGATCGTTTAGCCCAGTGATCACATTTACATTTTTCATGAATAATTCACAGACCCATGGTAAATCGGGCAGAATATTGCTTTGCTTGTAGTTTAGGTGACAGTCTGGTGAAGTCAGCACGTTTGCTGGGTCCATGCATCGGGGCCCTGCGTTCACACAACAGAGATTTGCAGAGTCAGCGTATTCTCCGTGTTCGTTATATCTTGGCACGCACGTGCGGCCGGCTAATCCCACCATAACGATCGCCTTCAAGGCCGCAGATGACTGATAAGGATTTGGCTTGGGACATAAATCAAAAAGCGATGACAGATCTGGAGTACTGCCGGCTGACTACGAGTCTCATTGCAGATTAAAGCGTCGCTCCACCACTGCACAATGCCAGCGTTTGTTCGGAAAGGTTTTTTAGCCATTTACTGATTTCAGATCACTCGTGAACTTCCTCTTTAGTGTAATGTAAACCATAACTAGGTGACCTATGGATTCAGTGTTCTCCCCAGGCCCTTTTAGCTGGGCGCCCCACCCGGCACATATTGGTGACCCCCCAGCTTGGTGGTTAGTTGGGTCACAATACAGAGGCTGACACCCGTCTACATCTTCCTACCCAGCTTGAAAACATTTCTGGGGTAAACGCTGAGCTTGTTGTTTGTGGAAGATTTAGCAATATTCACAAAATTGGTATTACTGGAAAAATCTATTTAAACGGAAGGAGAAATTGCGAAAGTTTGCAAAATGTTTGCCTTGCAGTAACTTTTCATTGCCAAGTTTGCCAGTTAATTGCAAAGATAAGATTCTCACCTAAAGTGCTGGGCAGGGGGATCTGTGGGAACATATCCAATGTATAGCCTGGAAAACATGTATTTAAAGGTGATTTGTGACGAATATTGCTGGGGGGAGGGGTTGGGGTGCCTATGGGAACATTTCCCAGGCGAAAATAAAAAAAAAACATGTTTTCTTTAAATATAATGTAAAGTTTAAATGAGGACTGTAAAACTTTTAGCAGAGTTTAGCTTGCATTATTTCACTTGTGACATGTTCCTAAAAGGTCCCATCATGGCCGTGTGAACATTTTAATAAAATCTGCCAGTTTAAAAAGCTTTATTAGAATTTTGGAACGGACCGGTGACATGAGATCTGCTTTAAGTGATGGGCTGGTATTCGGCACAGCCAATGGATAAAGTGTATCATTCATTTTATTTGCAATCTTCCATATAGTTATTATTTTTATTATTAAACAGGATTTATATAGCGCCAACATATTAGGCAGCGCTGTACATTAAATAGGGGTGATGAAGGAATAGTATTCAACATTCACCGGTTCTGCTCATGTTTTGGTGTGGCCCTCATTAGACGGGGGTCAGCGTCTCCATTGTCTTATCCTGCGACAGATTGCGTGTCGGACTAATCAGCAGGAATAAGCGGCTTAGACGCTCCTGGGAGACCTGCGGCAGCCATTTCTCTGGAGATAGGGGACGCCAACACCTGAGGTCCGACTGGGGTAAGTAAAGAACCAGAACCTTTGTGTCAATAGACGGTGGCCTATAGATTGGGGGGGGGGGTATTGGTGCCTCGGAAATGTTGCAGATCTAAGTAATTAAAAAGGAAATTTCCCTGCAGACCACATTGACCCATTACTCCTTTTTCCTCATCTGCCATGGCAAAATTCTAAAAAAGCACCAGCTAGGACTGGATTGGTTCTTTTTCTTTTTGCTTACATTTTCATATTGATGAATGTGGAACCCAATCCGTGTGCCCTCCCGTCCTGGGTGATCACAAACCAATAGCCCATACATTGCCGATAGTAAAATCTGCATGTGCAAATCCAGAAATGAAGGCAGATGATGGCAAATCTCCACTTTTCCTGTACAGATTGTCCATCGTCCCTCCTGACTCCGGGGTCTTGCTGTTGGTCACATACCAGGTAGGGGCCACATAAAGTGAAAATTAGGATAGAACTTCATCTGCCAAGGCATCCCCTGCTCATGCATTTTTTGCCATGTACTCATTGGCATTGCCTGCGAAGGGTTTTGCTTTAATGTAGTTCAGTGTTGTATCCATTGCAGGGTTTTCCATCTTTAGTGGCTGCCAAATACAAACACTGAGCTTCAATGGGAACCAAATGAATAGGTGAAGCCACCAGGTAAATGATGTATTCCAAAAAAAAAGGAATCTAGAGGAACCCTCTTCCGTAATATTATTAATAAACGGGATTTATATAACACCAACATATTACGCAACGCTGTACAATAAATAAGGGTTGCAAATGACAGACAGACACAGGAGGAGAAGAGGACCCTGCCCCCAAGAGCTTACAATTCATCAGGGCTTTATTCTGCTTACTCAAAGTCAATTGTGCAACCAAACATTTCAGTGTTCTCCCCGGCCCCCTTTAGCTGGGCGCACCACCCAGCACTTTTCAGTAGCCGCCTGGCTGTCTTTGGGTGGTTACTGAGAAGTTGGGTTACCTACGGCTCCTTCACACCCAGCCTAAAAATTCTATTGCATTTGTTATATTGAATTCCATACAGAAAACTTTCTTGGGTATTCTTGTTCATTAGAAGCCCCGATGAAGAGAGGTCATTGGGGTCCAGGAAACGTGTTTGTGGCTCCTTGGATAAATAACTTGCATGGCGCTCTCAGTTCAATGCCACCCATACTTGGAGTTGTCTTCATTGCCAATCAGCATTCAATTCCCTTTCCCATTCTATGGGTTTCTAATATAGATGGGGGGATTGGCCCAAATTACCTGTGAAGGATTGGATGAATGTTCTTTGAAGTTTGCCAAATCGATGCCAAAAGTGTAACCCCACCTTAGTCCATGGGAGACAAATCTTTCACTTGGAGGAGTGAAAGTATCTTTTTGTGAATGTGAATGTTCTTGTTAGGCGATTTTCTCCTAGGAACATTTACTCAGCGGAGAACGTTGTCAGAAGAACAAGTAGATGGAGATGTCACCCCACAGGTATGAGCTGATCTGCAAACCTCATCACACGCACGGCTCCAAGACTTTTCTAGAGCTGCCCCGATTCTCTGGAATGGTCTTCCTTGTCCTACTCAGCTTGCTTTCACTTTCTGCTTTATTAAAAGAGCCCTCAAAACCCAACGCTTCACCCTCACCTACCCGTCTTCTTCTGTGTCCTAAACCCTCACTACTTCCCACCATTCCATATCTCCCTCCTATTGTGTGATACTTCCCCCACCTCTTAGATTGTAAGCTCTTCTGGGCAGGGTCCTCTCCTCCTCCTGTGTCACTGTCTGTCATTTGCAACCCTCATTTATTGTACAGCACTGCGTAATATGTTGGTGCTATATAAATATAGTTTAATATTATTATTATTAATAATAATAAACATAATCCTGTCCAATATTTCCATCCTCGATCTCCGTTTCTTATCAGACACAGATCTAAATCCAGAGACTAACTAACATACACCAAGCCTTTATTATATATTATAATTATTCTTTAATAAATGACTAAACTATAACCTAAAGCCCAAAATGTAATATTCGGATTAGGAAAAGGTAGAAACATTCTTTTCTTTTGGCTTTGTGACTCCGGGTGCTTGCTGTTGTCACCGATGGCCATAAAACTTTGTCAGCAATCCTAACCTTTCCTATAATATATATTTTGTGTGTGTTGGGAAGATTTCATATTGCACCTTTATATTATTAAGATAAAAATAAAATCCAATGTGTGGGTAATGACAATTCCCTTTACGGTAAATTCTGCATAGGAAGCTAAAGAGACCCTCGGAGGTTTATTATATTGTGTCCGGTAATGAGGGGTCTTTGTGCTGAATGGTAATAACACAACAACCCCTAATGATTCTGTTGCGGTATTCTAGCATATCTTGGGGTATCATGTGTATGGCCCTTCCAATAATCCAAATGAATAATAACGTACAAGGTGAATGCACGACTAATGTCAATATATCAATTTTCTTCTTTAGATTCACTGAACATGAAACAAAAGACAAAGGTCAGCATTGACGGTGATATCATGTCTGATTCTATGGCAGGAACAAGCAAAATGACTCCTGTGAGCAGAAAGGGCAACTCGCATCAACGTGTCAAAGGTCAAAGAAGCAATGAAGTGCGCTTGGTGCAAGACAATATATACAACCGCACACAACATCAATGGATGGTCCCAGCTCACAAGGCAATCAATGTGCAAAGGCAACAAAATAACCTTTCTTCTCCAGGACCGGCTGTCAGATCTGGTAAAGGTTCTCAAGGTAAGAAGAAGAAGTCACCATTGTATTGCCATCAAAGAGAGCCGTGTGGTCTGCATTTAGGAGAATGGAGGGCTAATGGGGTTTTCCAGGCCACATGTTGCCGGACAGATAAAGGAAATTGTGCCGGTTCTGTAATGAATCAAATAAATCCCAACATTAATACCACAATTCATCCGGTGGGATTGTCCATGAGGGATGAAGCAGCTAACGATGAGTTGGATGATTCAATGGTGGAGTCTTCGGTATTGGCTTGTCCAGTCCTTGCAGGAGAAGAAACTGAGGATCTCCATTTATCTGTTACAAATGGAGATCAACGTTGCCATCCCAGTCTTGTCTCTGAGAATCTTGGTTTGGAGTCCCATCCTTGGTTTGGAATGGAATGCTTTCGAGACATAAGTTCTTCAGAAAATCCCACCATGGAGGCCACCAGAAGATCCTTAGGTCCCAATGTTCCGCCATCATTTTCACATTCTAGAATAACTTCTAGCAGTTTCCACGATCCCACCCTTTTAAGTTTTTGCCCCAACTTGGAACATCCATCAAGTTTTTTGCACAGTGACATTGACAAACCTTTGTCCAAGGAGGACCGGGAAATGCGCCCATATTACGACCTCTTCCTGGACTTCCCAGAGAAAGAATCCAAGGATTTTTATTCCAAGTTTCATCAACCATCTTTAGAATTTCCTTCTGAATTTATTAGAACTTCTACAACCCTTCCTAGAGATGTTGAATCTGGACAGCATGGCGGATGCTGGTCTACTGGACTTGGCCCATGGCTGGTATCTGAAGATGGTGGAGATGTCTTCCATGAAGGGCTGGTTATTTCTGAGGAAGAATATGGTGCAACGTCATTGAAGAAACATAAAGACGACCTCCAGACATTTCAAAGTCATGTAAGTTTGCAGTGTTTTATGTGTATATCGACGTGCCTGTCCTTCACTGAGCTTATGTCTGAATCTGGGGTTAGGTAGGGTTGAATTGGTGGTTACCTTTAGACCCAGCTGGGGTTAGGGCTGGCAATTTCGGAGCGGCTATAGGATAAATGTAAGTGAGCAAAGCCTTACTGTTCACCCTGCCATAGTGTAGCAATGCTGGGCTACTGCACTCCAAAGGTAAGCAGCCCATTCTCTGCCGCAGTATGACCCGCCCCCTGGGGGCCACACCTAAGCACTGATTGGAGGGCTTCAGCTCCAATTAAAAAGGGGTGTCAGACCTCAACAGTGCGCTGCTTACAAACATCAACGTGGCAATGTTATTTGTCTGGACTTCAGCTCCTGTTGTGTTTTATTAGAAAGCAAATTTGGCTTGGCCAAGCATTTCTTACATCAGCTCAGAAAGTAAAGTGGGGGGGGGGAGACCTCCACTGAATGAACGAAACAAGAAAACACAATCATTGTGCAGCCCTACTAAATACAATGCAAAGTAGCTATAACAACCCCCCATCCCATGTGTATATAATACTACAATCCATAAACAATGTTCAAATACTCAGGGATGAGAATATTTACCATAAGAAATAACAAATAATAGGAAGTGAAGAATAATGTGTTTTCTGTTCCAGATATTTAAAGAGACAATCACTGAATTCCCCGAGAAATCTCCACCTTCCAGGTACTGCAATCAGCATGTTATGGATGTTTTATCATTCTTCCTCTCTCTCTCTCTCTCCCCTCCTCCTCCTCCTCTCTCTCTTTTCTCTCCTCTCCCTCTCTCTCTCCCCCCTCTCTATCTCGCCTCTCTCCCTCTCTTCTCTCTGTCTCCTCCTCTCGCTCTCCTTTCTCCCTCTCTTTTCTCCCTTCTCTCTCTCTCTCTCTCTCCTTTCTCTCTCTCTCTCCCTTCTCTCTCTCTCTCCTCCTCCTCTCTCTCTTTCTCTCTCTCTTTATTCAGTTATCGTGCAGGTAAATCAATTCATTGTTCTCTGGCTGGAGTCCTCCTTTAAATCTCCCTCCCACTGTGCTATCTATGGCAGGAGACAATTATCGTCCAATCATCAGGCAGCTCTGTGGTTCTTTAGATGACAACACTTTCTGGGCTTTTCTGAACCTTATGTCGCCGTGCTGGTGAGCGAGCGGCCAGGGATGGCTCTCACTTCCTCATGGAGAGATTTCATTTCTTTATTTTCATGGCTTCTGCTTAAACCTGCACTGAACATGGCTGCCCCTCTTCCCATGACTTAACTTTTCATACACAATAACTCTTTCACTGTTACACCGCAATGGAAACATTATGGGCTCAGTTACACTATTGTGGAAAATGGCGCCAATCATTGTGTATTAGGGAAGTCAATGGGTTTGTATGGGCAACGCATGGTAAAGTTATAAGCATGCACTAACATTGCCATCATGTGATTGAGCCATGTCAGCTCCTTTTCCTACAATATGCATAGCGCCCTCCTCTGGGCAGATGTGGCTTTCTTGCCTCAGGCAGCAAACTCATTGTCTTCATCTTTAAGGTTTTGGGTTCACCATCTATGATAACTTTGGTGAAGTAAAATACAACCTACAAAACTTAGGAGAAAGGTCCCAAACCAATGGTGACCCCCAAATGTCAGAAACTTATGAAGTCTATTTATGGATAAATGGGCCATTGAGAAGCCGCCACATTTCAGGGGTTCTGGGGACCTTCCTCAGGGCTTCTCGCTTTCTGGTGATAAAAATTCTTAGATTATTGGGGTGAAGGAACGGTGGAGTGGCTCCAGCAAAAAGTTTGGTAGAACCGAATACTTCGGCATGTTTAAAGGTCTTTGTCACTTTGTATCAAATACCATAGATTTGTTTTCCATGCTATGGATAAAATAAGGACGAATGATAATTTATTATGTTTTGGGATCAGGAGCTGATTGTGCATTCACTTGCCAGATTCATTCTTTATGTCTGAGTGCCTATGGTCACTGGAAGTCAAAGTGCCCAATTTTTTAGGTGTCCCTGGGACAGGGACTGAGCCTATACGACACTCATTGTACGATTTCCTCTTCCAATTTATTTACCGATCTGGTAAAATGTTGGGATCTGAAGTGAATTTAGCTGACCAATCATACGTTAATCCTTAATGGGATCAGATCAGCTGTGTTGAAGCAATCAAGCAATTGGGTGATGCTATTGGTCCAGGGTTCACCCCATGATTGGAAGGGCAGAATATCGTACATATGAATGCCATGTTTTTGAATTGATTGATTGGACCGGCACAAATTGGTTGGGTACAAATCTTGCCCTGTGTATAAAGGCCAAAGGTGACAACGCAATGTTCCTGCGATGGGACCCCTGGATGGGCCAGCTTGGTGCTTCATCTTCTCCAGATCCTCACCCTTGTCTCTGTCTACAGATATCTACGCCACACAGATCGGCTTCTCCTCTCCCGCTGCTTGAGAGCCTGGAATAAACTCATCAAAGAGAAATATGAGACAGCTCAGAGGCTCTGCGAACGCCACTTACTGCAAAAAGGGCTGCGAGCTTTGGCATGGGCCATCATCCTGCAAGACAGAGAAGCCGGGGACCTGCGAGTGAGGTGCAGCCGAGCTGCTGATAAATATGTAAGTCTAAACAACTCTAAAAATGGCCGCATTATGTTCTTTGTAGGACCAGAAATAACTGAGACAGAAATGTGAATATTTTATACAAATTTGGAGGCCAAAAGCCTGAAGTTCACACCAATATCAGCTTTTTGGGCAGCCCATTTCAAGACCATGGCCATCTATATGGAGTTGACCCCCTTCGCCCAAGGCCATAAATATGGTGTTCCTTTTAAGCCATGGCAATCAATATATCAATATAGTGTTGTCTACCCTCTGGCCATGGCCATCAATAGTTGTGGGAGTTGTCCCCCCTCTGTTTATAGCCATCACCATAAAGTTGTCCCTCCTCTGCGTATGGCCAATAATATAGAGTTGTATCCTTTCAGCCATGGTGGCAATCAATATTCAGATATCCCCTTCCAGCCATGGTCATGAATATGGATTTGTCCCCTTCCAGCCATGGTCAACAATTTTGAGTTGTCCCCCCTGATGCCTAAGGCTATCAATGTGGAGCTGTCCTTCTTCTGTCCATCAGCTTATAGTTGTCCCCCCACCAGCCATGGCTATGAATATGGAGGTGCCCCTCCACACCCATGGTCAGAAGGAGAGCTATATATTGATAGCCTTGGGCAAAGGGCAAACAACTCCATATTGATGCTCATAGCCAGGGAGGGAACAACTCCATATTGATGGTCATGGCTAGAGGGGGGGGGGTTACTTAAATATCGATGGCCAACAATATTGAGTGGTCTTCCCTCTAGCAATGACTATCAATACAGGTTTGCCTCCCTCCCCCAATGGACACTGATAGCTTAGTACCCCGGGGCAAAGTCATGGTGCAAACACAAAAGAGCCTTCACCAAACTGTGACCACATGGTAGATGAGAAGATCTGGCTCACAACTGGTGTTCCAATTCATCCCAAAGACATTCAGAGGTGTTGAGGTCAGAGCTTCGCGCAGGACACTTTAGTTCCTTCACACCAAACTGATGACCCCATGTCTTTATGGAGCTGGCTTTGTACCCCAGGGCCCAGTCATGGGGGAACAGAAAAGGGTCTTCACCAAACTGACCACAAGGCTGGAAGAGCTTAATGGTCCACATGGCCTTTGTATGATGGAGGATTACCAGGACCCTTCACTGGGGACACCCAAAGTCCACCATTGGAGATGGGTCAACCTCCATCCATATTGTGTACATGGAACTGGTCGTCCATACTACAGACACAAGAGACCATTGACCCAATCCAATTGGCCCCTTGGCCACCTTACCAGTTATTTGATGCCAAAGCAAGGAATATCCTGATGCGCATTTCTCCCTCTTGAACCAAGAACACTCCCATAAGATAATATAGGTTTCATAGACACCGGCTCTGGCTTGGTGGCTCATTATTGAGTTACGCCAGATTTGTGTTACCCATTTGGCCAAGAACAATGGCTGAAAACCAAACCACAAAATGTTGATGTCAACATAAACTCGGGGGCCGATTCTTGGGGTGGAGGAGCTGACATTACCGGAGTACAAAAGGCCCAAAGAGCACAATGGCTTCCTCTTCCTCCGAGCTGTCAGAAAGTTGAATTCTGGGTTGGCTTCCTCCCATCTGGAGAATTTGTCCCGAGGGTTCCTGGGCTGGTTGTCACCATGAAAGGCATTTATAAACTCAGCGTTCATTATTTTACAGAGGGCCCTAGAGATGGAGGCCGATCTCCAGGAGGAGGTGGAGAAAAACCTGCTGAGAAGATGTTTTGTAAGATGGAAGAGACATTCTGAGAACGTCCAAAGTGCCCGAATGCTGCACAGCATGGTCCTCCAGAGAAGGTATTCCTCATATTCATCTGCTGGGTTCTGTATCACCTTCCATACACAGGGGCCACAGGGAACATTTACCACCGCATAAACCTGAATAGATATCAACCATCCAAAAAAGTAATTCTGGAGGTTTCACTGCAGTACTATTTTCTGCCACTAGATGGCCGCAGTTTGATGACAAGCATTATTTTACCTATGAGCCCAGGTTGTTTTAGGCCTGCCCCTTGTTGGTGAATGAACTGTGCAAGGAGAAGCAGTGCAATGATAAGCTAATCGCTTTGACATTCTGCTTTCTCCTCCTATCAGCAGGGTCTTTGTAAGCAGATGAGCTTACTCGCTCCTTGTGCTGTTTCTGAATAACATTTTAATTTCTTCCTTTTCACAGAACATTCTCAGCTTGGTTGGTGCACACAAGACAAGTCAACGAGCAAGCTCAGTTGGTGAAGAGACAGGTCCTCTTGGGGCGAGGCTGCTGGGCTTTGTGGCTCTGGAGAAGGCGGCTGTTCCAGAGGAGGGAAGCGGATTTACGACACCAGCGCAGGAAGCATGCATTGCTCCATGCGATCCTGAGTGGCTGGCACAGATACTGCCAAAGTAAATGGCTTCTTATAGGAGAAAATTTCACAAGGGGGTGGAGCCTGGCTCAGAGGCCGACTCCTCCGTCATACCGGTAAAGAGCCCCGGTGTTCCTGTACCCCACAATGATCTACCATGGCCATGGTACGGGTTTTAGGAATGGGAAAACCTGGAAGTGGACAGGAACATTGCCAAGAACTAAGGCGGAGGAACCTCTCTGCCCCACCCACGAGGTACAAATTATGTCAGAGCAGCTCACCGATAGTTTCTCTGCCTTGCATGGCGCCATAGCGCACTGCACAGGTATATTATATTTTATATATATTATATTTTATATAATAAATGTCAACCCTGCACATGCCCTTGTCATTGACCTCATGTGATCTTTGACTTCTCCCCTGCCCCTTATAATAGGTGGCCCTCTAGTGGCAGGCTGGGGTCTCAGACACCTGGCACATCTTAGGTTTATAGAAAAGGACCGAACCACCCCAGGCAAAGACTTGCCACCCCTGCCATGACATAGACACACCATCCTGTGCCTGGGCTTTTACCATGTGACGGTCATCCCAAAAACATTTTCAATATTGCTAAATATAAAGCTTTATTTATAATAATGACACCTGGTGATCCTGCCATGTTCAGGTTCCTCCTGTTGTAGGATGACAACTCTCTCTGACCCTGGCTACCAATTGTGCTTCTGCGTTGTCACCCTGTCACATGAGCCCCTGGAGGTGACCACAAAACTACAATGTCATTGTGCACCATCAGCACTGCCTGACCCCTTCTGCATATCCTGACCACAATGCCCTTTGCCGTTCTCCAGGGAAGAATCAGCTCTCTGATAGGCTGATCCTGTGGGAGGAGCTACGTGTGGAGCAGGTGAAGCGAGCGGTGGTGAGAAGATGGAGAGATCAGCTGACCAAAGGCCTACAAGCAATGGACTACTGGCAGCGACTAATGATGGGCAGGTATGACACTTCCGTCTTTCTAACTTTGAGTTTGAGGCGGCTCTGCCATTGAAATTGTTTTTTATGAGATCCTAAAATGCCAAATGCCTGGCCAAATCCAGTTCTTCATTGTTGGTAATGGGCAGTAAATGAGCTTTAAAAGGAGCCATCACTGACCTATGTAGCTGCTGCCACTGTGGAGTAATTATTCTTCATTAGGATCTCAGCACTCTGCTCTCTCCTTCTAGAAGGTTATCTGAGGCTCTAGTCACTGCTGGGAGATAGCAGCAGGGGGAGCTGAGCTACTGAGTCACATGTGAGAGGGGGAGCTGAGCTGAGTCACATGTGAGAGGGGGAGCTGAGCTACTGAGTCACATGTGAGAGGGGGAGCTGAGATGCTGAGTCACATGTGAGAGGGGGAGCTGAGATGCTGAGTGATGATTTCTTAGGTGATGATTTACTGCCGGGAGGGGGAGCTGAGCTCCGGCATCTCAGTCCAGGAAGTATCTGGTGACCCCGCATGATGCCCGGATATAGAAGGTGCTGACTCACTGCAGCCTTCCCAATGACACTTTCTAAGAAGAGGATTTCTGAGCAGTGTCCCCGCACTCTGTCACTTCCTCTTTCTGAGAATCATTGGCTGGTTGTCCGTACTGAACGGGAAGTTTCTGTGTCACTCTGATGTGTGTGTGTGTGTGAGTGTACAGAGTTGAACATCGGGCTATTCACAGCCTCCCCCTGCCAGCATTCTGCAGAGGAGCAGCCTTGTGTTCTCTGTGTGTAAGCAGCGGCCTCTCTGCAAAGGTCTGACAGGTCCCTTTTCTGTGGCAGCACTAGAAATGTCCGATCAGCTTAAGTGTGACGTTTACTGATTGGAGGGCTGTAGGTCTGACTCATCAGTGGGTGTGTCAGACCTCTGTAGAGAGGTAGCTGCTTCCACATAAAGAACCAGACTCTCTGCACAGGATTTGTATTTCTATTTACGCTCTTTTAGTTCTCTGTGGATCCATACAATGACTCCTCTGACTTTCCCGATTTCTCTCTAGATATTTCCGGATTTGGAGGGTGGAGTCCACCAATCGTGTTCTCGGTGGTAAAGCTCACGCATTTCGGATGGCATGGAGTGCGGTGAAGATGAGGGCATCGTTCACACAATGGAAGAATCTCTCTGATACCCATCGGGAGTGCTGTGCTTTCCTGAGGAGGAGGGAGTCCCGGATTTGCCGTGGGGTGATGGGGCGATGGCGGCAATACACGATGGAAGAGAAGGCAGGGAAGATGGCGGACAGGCGGAGGCGTCGCTGGGCCCTGACAAGGTGGAAGGTGGAGCTTCAGCTGAAGGTGGCGCTGATAAAATATGGAGAGGTGAAGAATCTCCACCGGATGGCAAATTATTGGCAGATCTGGGTGTGGCAGCTGCAGCTCACCGTGGAGTGTAGATGGTATCATGGCAGAGTCCTGAGGAAGAGGTGAGGACGTGACCGACGGTATGTGACCGCATAGGTGTAATGCCATCACTGCACTGCCAGGGGGCGCCATCACCTCAGTTTTATAGGACAACTAGCCAAAGGATTGTTTGTAATTCTTCAGCAACCTTAACAGTAGCCTGTGACAGGTTCTCTTTACTGCCTTGGGGGTCTGAGCAGCCAATCACCAAGCTCCAGTACTGGAAGGGAGGGGGGTCACATGACCACTGTTATATGAGGACACATCATGCTTTATGTATCTGTGTTTGGCTCTGCAGGGCGTTCACCATCTGGGCCTCCGCCGCCCGGCGTCACCCTACATGGAGGGTCAAAGCTGTCCGATTCCGGTCTGAGATTTGTCACCGAATCCTCCAATCATGCTTTGACCGATGGAAGGCGGGACTGACCCTCAGGAGATCCAACAATGATTGGCAGCCCTCCCACCTACCGAGGATATCACTGCACTGCTGGGAAGCGGCCACAAGAGGGCACCAAGAGCTCAGACTGAGAACTGACAACTCTGAAACAGGCAGGGGGAGCCACACATGGGCGATCCAACACTGACACACCGATCACTGACACACCGATCACTGACACACACAGCACTGACACAGCGATCACTGACACACAACAAGCACTGACATACTGAGCATTAACACACTGACAAACCGATCGCTGACACACTGATCACTGATGAACTGATCGCTGACAACTGACACACCGAGCACTAACAGACACCGATCACTGACACACACCAAGCACTGCCACACCGATCACTGACACACACTGATCACTGACACACCGATCACTGACAACTGACACACCGATTTCTCATCATCTCTTATCCAATCATCTTTCCATTATTTTCCAGGCCTGTGATTATTGGACGATGGCGGCGGTGGTCTCCCTGCGCAGAAGATGCCGCCATGTGTGGGTCAGGACCAGAAAACTGCAGAAGATTTGCCGGCCGCTGGCACTGGGCAAGGTGATATTTGTGACCAATCACATGTAGAGTCTGCCATCTCTGCGATTGGTTATTTGGTGTAGAGTTGGAGTTCACCTTTAGACATAACGTTCTACCGAGCGCCATCAGACCTGGAGAGCGCAAGGTTCAACAAATCATTCTGACCAATCAGGTTTAGCTGCCCATAATATACGCACCAATCAGCTGACCTCTTCCAACCCCCACTGTATTGTGCAGCTGCCCTGTGATTGGTGGAGACAATTTGGGGCTGAGCTCTGACCGTGGATCTCATTGCAGGGAGGCCAACGCTCATCTCCTGGAGCTGTCTCGGCATTTTCAGGGGCGAGTCGAGCGAAATTGTCTCGTGGAGGCGGTGGAAGGGGTCACATGACACGGAGTCCCTGGTCCAGGAACTGGTAATTATAAAGATTTCATCATCAGTATATCAGAAGTGACCCCTCCCCCCAGGATGCAGCTACCCTCATGGCCCGCAGGTATCTAGGAGGGGTTAGAACTTCTGAAATGGTGACTACTACACTCCCATTCCTTGTAGGGGTGTCACAGGGACAGGAAGTCAGGAAAAATCTGTGATCACAATGCTGCACTGCTCCTGAATGCAGAGTGTTGTCACTCTCAGTGGGAGGGGAAGATATAGCAGGGGGCGTGGCTATCAGCATTGTCTCTGCTGCTTTATAATCCTGGCCACACCCAGTCCCACCCATTGCTTTTTAGAGTGACAGCACTGAGCTCCTCCCACTGTGACCTGCAGGGTCTGGGAGGGGAAGTGTAAGATACAAATGGAGAAGGATTTGGCTTGCTCTGTTAGGAGGTGGGGGGTCCTTTTACAATATATCAGAATCCTTTATCGTAGAATCGGAGGCGGCTGATGGAGGGAAGCTGGAAGATCTGGCGGAAGAGGTGGCTGCATATGTCCACAGCCATGCAGTACCTGGAATGGGAGAAGCGTTGTATTTGTCTCAAGGTAAAACCCGATCCCTTCTACAAATCTGTGTGCCACTTCCATATATGGCAATTAGTGACCCCATTCCAGTGACTGGGGGTTCCTATTGTCACCTTAGCTTAAATATGGTACAGCAATGATCACCAATGTGAATCTGGTATTATACTGTATGCTGTGCCCAGTGCAGCTCCTTCCCCTACAGGCTCTTGTAGTTTATGAACATGCTCTTTATTTGTACCCTAGGCCTTTACAAGATGACCAGGCGAGGTTTGGCAGGGACGATGGTGAGGATAGGAGCTGGGCCGTGACAGCAGTGCAGGGGGAAAGCGGTGATTCTACGCTCTGGTTACATTTTCCTAGAACTGACATTCCTGACATTCTAGAGAGGCCTCACTGCACACCAAGCTAGGGGCCCCGCCAAACAGGAAAAGAGGAAAGTACAAACCATGGGGACACAAATCAGTGCCGGGCTGCTCACCACCTACAGAAGAACTACAAGTCCCAGCATGACCAGCATTGTTATATCGCTGAATAGTGAAGGAGCAGCTGGAACGGATGGGCTCATCTCGCTGCTCATTCTGGGTTCAAGGAGGGCTGGAGTTTATACAACTAGGATAGATAGGTCAGCCATGCGAGTGCTTGAATTTCAGCAAGCCATTGGGCATTCATCCAGCACTGGTGACATCTCATTGGTCAGTGAAGTTACTTTGAGCTGACATTGGAAGGGACTGTTGGAACCTGGGGGGGTTGAGTACAGCTGGGAATAGATTGGGGAAAATCTGCAGCCCCCAAAGGAGCCCTCTCTGCACTGCATGCACGCATTTAAACCCCATAACCTGCACTCTGCAATGTGAACGGACCAGCCTGAGTCAGCCGTATGAACAGCTCCGTCACCGAGTACAAGCACGCTGCAGGCAGTCAGTACAGCAAGAAGCTTTGGCTGCACAGTGAGCGAACCCCAACCAATCCTGCAATAAAATTATTAGAGACCATTCAGTGCACAAACTTCATAAATGCCCATTTATCAATCAGCGTGAATGTTCTCTGCACTCACCAACTTCTGGAGGAAAAGTCAATATTAGCAAAGAATGTCTTATCATTCACCCAGGGAATGGGAGAGATAGGAGAAGGGGGGTGGACATTCACCTGTTCTGTAATGGTAAGGAACTAAATTATTCATCTGAGTGGTGTTGTGAGTTCACTTACATAAGTGGTGAATCTTCTTAAGGGGTACAGAAAATGTCCAATAAACATCTTGGTATCATAAATGACATTTCCACAGTTTTATAATAATTGTCTGTTTCCCGATGCGTTTCACCAATATGGCTTCCTCAGGGGATTTGGAAGCTGACAGCAGACTCCCTGCCCTCTCCAAAACATTCATTAAAAATGTAAGAACTAAACAACCGAATATAATTTGTACAATAACACCAATATCACCCATAAGACCAAAATAACATAGCTGGACTTCTACATTTCATTTACCTTCAAATCGATATACTAATTGCAGCAATCCTCCTTACTATATTCACAACCTTCAATCAATCATTAATACATTTGAAGTCACTCTACGTTCACCTCTACATTTCCTTACCATCCTACACATCTCCAATTGGATCTACAAAAGATTCCACTTCCCGCAATAATCAGGCTACCAAATATTATCTGATCTACAGAAAATTGGTCTCTTCAAATCCCCTGAGGAAGCCATATTGGCGAAACGCGTCGGGTAAACAGGGACAATTATTATAAAACTATGGAAATATGTCAGATAGTCACCAAATACATGTCACACTCTTGTATTTATAATATATGGAAGTAGTCGAGATGTGTTATTCAATATATTAATATATCTATATAAATAAATGTTATATGTTTGTTGCTGAAAAAAGCTTTTTCTGCGGCCTCTCTTTGTAGTTCTCTCCATTGGCTTCCATTTCACATTAGAATCAAATTTAAGTTCCTGTGCTTTGCCTTCAAATCCCTCCACAGCTCTTGTCCCACTTACCTTTCTGACCTGATAGATAAATACTCCCCTTGCTGCTCTCTCTGCTCCTCCAATGACCTACTAATGACTTCCTCACTCATAACCTCATCACACGCACGGATACAAGACTTCTCTAGAGCTGCTCCAACTCTCTGGAATGGTCTCCTCGTCCTTTTCAGCTTACTCCTACTTTCTGCTCATTTAAGCCCTCTAAACCTATTTTTTTCAAACTTGCCTACCCGTCTTCTTTTGAAACCCTCACTACTTCCCACCAATACATATCCCCCCTCCTACTGAGTGATACTTCCCCCCACCTACTAGATTGTAAGCTCTTCGGGGCAGGGTCCTCTCCTCCTCCTGTGTCACTATCTGTCATTGCAACCCCTATTTAATGTACAGCGCTGCGTAATATGTTGGCACTATATAAATCCTGTTTATTATTAATAATAATAATAATACTTCTCTTCTTTGACCCGGTCTTATTTCAATTTGAACTTTTCACTAGAAACTGCAGCAAGTCAGGGCAAGCCCCATTTCCTGGCTGGAGGACGTCCAGCATAATAAGAGGGAACCCTCCCCAACTTGTATAGCAGTCATTTCGACCGGTCGCTCACAGATCCATGAACACTGTCAGACGACCATTGTGCCATCAGATTCTCACCCGAGACCGTTCATCCCAGATGATATTCACCCGACGTGTGTACACAGCTACCCAACATTTGCCATATCCCACATGGGGATTTAAATGATTTTAATAATTGAACACAATCAAATCTAGCAAAAGATTTATTGCTTCTGCTGAAATCACTTTACACAACTTCTTAAAAATAGATTTAAAAAAAAAGTTTTTCCCTTCAGAGAGATTCCATGGTTTAAAGTTTGAACACAGTGAACAGTCAGCAGTCCTAAGGGGACGAAACTTCTCAGCGCAGCTGGAACCACGCATCAGAAACATGCAGCAAATGGGCTCATCGGACCTGCGGTGCCAGCCAATCAAATAAAACCATAAGGCCAGATGAAAGGATGGCAATACGCAGCTTCAGATCTGACATCCACATGGGACCATTGGTGGGAATCTGCTGCCCCCTGTTGGATGGGCACTTTAATACAGGAACACAACACCCATCTACTGCAGCCCCAGGACTCGGTGCACGCCAGGGCCGGTCGTGATTACCGCGTTCAGTCCACATAAAAAGCTGCATTTCTGCTTGTCCTGGGCACATGTGAGGGAGTCTGATTTATAAAACAATAATGCTACCTTCTTCTTTTTACCCTAGGCTTTTCCAACAAATCTGATTATGCACATGCCGGGATGGCCATAGTTCCCGCTGCACTTCCAGGCCATGTGGATGCAACTGCGGTAGATCCGATAGCTGCAGCCGTGCCCCTACCATTCACAAACCAGAGGCTGGTGCTGTGTGCTTTGTAAATGGGAGAGGGGAGAGACATGGATATGGAGCTGGGGTCTATGAGATTTGCAACCCAACACTGGACCCTATCATCCCTCACTTCAAACATGGGGCCCCGTACTCTCCATCTCCTCATAAATGGGGCTTCCTGTGTGCTCCCCAAGACTCTATAGTTTGCCCCACCTTAGACAAGAGCACCCTGTATCCTCCCCCACTTCACACACATGGGGCCTCTTATACTCTTTGCCGCCTTACACACTAGGGCCTAACCTCAGAATTGGGGCCCTCTGTAACTCCCCTTGCACACAGGACCCCTGTGCACCTCCTGTCACCAATGGGAACACAACATACTACTTCTTACACAGAGGACCCCTACACCCTATATCTACCCACATGGGTCCCTATCATATCTCCCTTAGTACATCGAACCCCTCCATGCCCCCCCATAAAAGACAATATGGCAGTCTAAGGCCCCGTCACACCTAATAGTGACCTATTCTGAGGGACCTGGGAGTACGGCAAGAACCAGAACAATCAAGCAATCCAAACATGAAGACAGCAGCAGGATCTAGAAGAAACCTTCATGACACGTGGCTGCCTTTGAAGCCGTGCGTTCACCCTGGTAAGGTTATTGTGTCCAGAGTTAGTCTTTCAGAATCCAATAGCTCAATCTCATGCACAGGACCCGGAAACATGCGTCAGTACCTATGAGCAGCTCAAAATGATGAATAAGCAGCTGCAATTCATTGTAGCTCATTAATTTCATTGCCAGGGATCGGTTAGGAAGGAGAAGTCTCTATACAGAACATGAGAACACATTTAATGCATTTATAAAACATTGGAAAATAGTGCTCTGAAAATCAGACTTGTAGTGTATTGTGATGAGAAACGTTCGGGAGCTGTAGATTGGTGCTACATATTGCACTACAGTTGCAGAGGACTTCCTATTAAAAAAAAAATTTGGAGAACAGTATATGGACAGCAGTATGTGGCCCCCCCGCCAATGGTATAACAAAGACATTTTTGTGCAATTGTGCTATAGTGTTAAACCCAGGCATATTTTAAGCTGGGTTGGATGAAATTGTAGGCATGTGGCAGCCCCTGTACTGTGACCCAACTCTTCAGTAAACAGCCAGGTGGTGCACCCAGCTAAAAGGGGCCGGGGAGAATGCTGTGCCCCTCCATCCAACCTTGCGCTAGGAGTCAGGTGAAGACTCTTTTCTGTATAGAATGACTGTGCCCTCCAAGTACAAATTCAGCTCCATAGAGACAGACGGACCAGTTGTGGAGGAACTCAGACATCCTGTATAGAGCCGTGACCTCAACCATACCGCAGTTTTGGGATGAGTGGGAACACAGACGGTCTGCACTGGTAACTCTAAAGTCACTCCAGAAGTGGAGGTGGTCAAGAAAAAATGGGAAAGGGGACTCCATATGATAGGATTAAGATGACCAACATGCTCATATAGATGTGATATAGGTCAGGGGGGTCCACAACCTTTTGGCCTCGCTGAGCAGTCTGATTCATTCATGCTTGTGATAAAAAATGCATAATCAAAAATTATCTTCTGGATCTCCAAATATAAAAATCAGCCATTTGTCAAAAATGTCTTCCTAAGTGGAGGATTCTTTTTTTAATATTGCACTTTCAATGAAAGGGTGTGCATCCAAAGACCAGATGGCCTTTTATAGCATGGACCCCATCAAAAACAAGAAAGGCCCCAAGTTAAGGGCCACCACTTCATAAGAATCAGTACCTTGGCCCTTGGATAAAGTCCACTTTGGCCAAATCATCTCTTTTAAAAAAATGCATTGATAATAAGTGCTGCAAAAGTTCTGGAAGGTAAGTAGGCGGCAAGAAAATCGAAAAGTAACCTATTTTGTTACTCTGTCCCTATGAGTGGGTTGTAGTTGGTTGTATGAAGGGTTTTTTCATCCTAGGAATCCTGTTTGGACGGATCATATAATAAAATCACATTTCCATACATGAAGGTGAGGAACAGGACCATCTCCGACCAATGGCAGGGGCCTACTCCATGCACCACGAGGTAGTGGCAGTAGCTGCTGGATCAGAGTCATTGCTCTGTTGGGTGATCGTGTTCTTGAAACGTGTCCTCAATCACCTGCCACAGGCAGCTGTCCAGGGGGAAATCGTTGTCCACCAGATTGACTAGGAAGTAGTTATCGTGGATGTACTGAATGATCATGCGGGATGGCGATTCCTCCTCATAGAGCTTCGCCCACTGCTCGATCCACAAGGCAAAGGCTTCATCCTGTGCAAGAAAAGCCCATCAGATACAACTGAACCCTCAATATTTTACACCAGACCCATATTAAATATAAGGACATTTTCCTTGTTCTTAAAGAGAACCCCATACACAGCTCCTTCCTGTAGACCCCATGGCATTCTTCCAGGGCTCAGTATTGTAAACCCAGTCTGTGGGATGATGCACCTTATATTGGGGGTGCAATTCGCAGGCTGGGCTCACAAAAAAATGAGCAGAATGACAATTGTCAGAAGACGATTTTTGATGATGGATCAAGAACAATTTGAGGGTTTGACGAAATACAAAAATGTGCTGCCCATTGCCCCCACCCAACGCTCCTATAAACATAAGTGCTTAGGGAGCATAGACAAAGCAGACACATCAGTTTTTTATATGCAGGGACAGAGGTGACTACCTACCTTCCAGTACATGAAGCTAACAGGGTCCACCACCGTTGGCTGGATAATTTCACGGCCGGGAAAGATGCCCCACGTTACAGCGTTTGGTTGAAGATCATGGGCGTTGGTGATGTTTTTTCCCTGACAAGAAAAATTTAATATGAAATTGTGTCCACTGACTGCTCTGAATGATTTCATTAATGCGGCAGAGGGTCAAATCTGTGATCAGCAAAGCGGAACTACAAATAGAGATAGATACATACATGCACATTGACGATATGGTAGTTGACACGAGGTTCATATTTCTTCAGGACTTTGATAAGAGCCGTCACCATCTCGCTGGATGCAAAGAACTCCAGGTAAGCCTGTGTACACAAAGAGCATTGAGTACATGGCAGGATGTACATGGGATTGAAGAATGAAGGGGGATACTAATAATAACAATATTATGTATATTCTTTATAAAGGAGACCAGGGATTGGGAATGGGGATCTAATGACAAATCTCAACTCATAATAATAGAAAGATTCAGCTTCCATTATGTAATTAGCTGTTTATAAAAAGACTCAAAACACCTTTTCCTATAAAACACAGAACTTCCTCACTATTCACAGCTTTGGCAATGGTAGGGGGATCTGTTAGAAGATAAAGGAAAGCCACAGTCTGACTAATATTTACCAACTAACACCCTCTAAACCTACAAAGACCTTGATTCAGTGCTAATCATGTGACCAGGCAGAATTAATGCAGAATTTCTGAGTTTAGACCCACTTTATAGGGCGACTTTTGCCATTTCTAAATTTAACATTCTACCTTTTGGAAGACGTAGCCCTTGCTGGGGCCCCAGCCAACAACTGGATCTGTGGAGGGCTTCCCATTCACGTTGGGCTGTGAATTAATGGTCAGGATTCCTCTTTTGTTGACCTTCGCCAACTGGTCTTTCAGCAAATTGGTTTCTGGGGCCAATGGATCATCGTTCCAAGGCAGACAATTCACCTGGGGAGGAGAGGAAAGTATGGTTAGATGCCTTCAGAAGCTGGACAACCCCTGTCTCTTCCATCGTCTTATGCTGGATCAAAGCAATGGACAACCAGACCACTCTGCTGAATATGGTGTGGACACAATGTCCACTCCAATACTAGGACAATTCATGGTCATTCTACAGAGAACGTATATGACTGGTAAAAGGTAAAGCAATATAGTCTATATAAACAAATAGGCTGAAAAAGCTTATTATACATTTCAGAAATGGTAGGTTGACCCCCCTAGCGGTATTCCCGAGTGTGACTCAGGGTGGATTTTCCATGCAAAAATTGGTACTCCAGAGCCACACTCGGGGTAGCTTTTAAGTAAAAAAAAAAAAAAAACCCCACTTACCTTGCTCCGTTGTCGTCCCCCGGCGTCCTGCTGGTCCTTGCAGGTCCTGGGGACACGTCCTTCCTCCTCGATCTCCAGCTGGTGAATGCTGCGACGATCTCCGTGGTTTCCCGGTAAAGTCGGTGCGGACGAGCGGATCAGTGGGAAATTCAAATCATTTTGTATTGGATTTAATACAAAATAGCTGTATTGAATCCAATACAAAGAAACACACATATATATATATATATATATATATATATATATATATATATATATATATATATATATGCTACTGTACACTTACATTACATGCTTAATATTTTTTTTTATTTCTTTAACAGATTTTTGTGTTTTGTTATTTAAAGTTTATTATTAAATGTATTCAATTTATTAAATATCGGTGTGTTATGCCTAAGAATTGTAGCCTACAATGAAAAATAATTTCCATGCAAAAAATTGTACTGCTTTTTGCATGGAAATTTGGACGGAATTAGACTGCTAGAGAGATTAAACCATAATAATTCCTTCTTTGAAATTTCCCATGATTCTCCGATGCTCCAAGGCAACTCATCTGCCTCCCCCTATCCATTCATAAAATTACCTGTTACCAGTTACCCTATCCAATCCCTAACTTACTCTGTGTCCATTCTTGTTGGGGATCCCCGATATGTAGCTGGTGAACACCTCATACACGCTCTCCTCGCTGTTCAGCTCCTCACCCCACATTTTCAGCAACTGATCTCGTGGTGATTTGCTCTTTAGGTAGAAGAGGTAGTAGTCCTTCAATTCTCCAAAGGCCGGAGATGATGAATTGCCCCTTTAAAACCAAATACAATGTTAAGATGCAAATACACAAGCATAGATTTTTTTAATTATATTTATTATTATTTATGGCTCTGCATAGGGATACATAGTTTTTCTATACATACTCTGGTAGCCTTCTATATTGTAAAGGCATCCCCCCCATAGGGTTAAATTATCACCCTCCATATTTTCTCTATGTACAAGAATGATGAGGACAATAGACAGAGCTTTCCTTGGGTTCCCGAGTGTGGCTCGAAGTGACTTATCCATACCAAAAGTGGTAACCCCGAGCCACACTCGAGGTGGAATTGTCAGTGGTTTTCAAGTCTTACCTGGTCCCCACGTGCTGCGCCGTCCTCCAGCGATGCCCGCATCTGCTTCCCCGGCGTGTGATCATTGGGGAAGCAGATGTGGGCCGGGCAGTGCAAGCGTGCGGCTAGAAGGCGGGACCATGCGGGAAATATAAAATAGGAAGTATTTTTAAATGTCCTGTTTCAACATTTAAAAATACTTATTATTCAGAACGCCAGGGAGGTTAAATACTGGAAAGAGCAAACAGTAAAAAAGAGTTTTTATAGAATCTTGACCACCTGCTCCAGTAGTTGGTTCACTCCCCAGCCTAGAAATCAACACTTTCCAACTCCAATTTCCTACCATTCTTTCCTGAATACGATTAGCCGCACACTTACCAGCGTCCATTGGGGAAGTCGTCCCACTCCTGGGTTCTGTGAATGTAGCTCTTTGGTCTGGAGGCCCAGAAAATAGGACGGACATCCTCCACCCTTCTCTTTGGATTTGCGCTGACTGCCCATGGGAGAGGGCGCCTGAAGTACCATTGGGAAAAAACAATGAATATCCAAAATCATAGTGAACACAGAAGACATAACATGAATAATGCTGGGAATGTCACCCACCTAGGGTCTTCCTGCCACATCCCCAGACGCCGCAGCACGTCCATGGTGGCCACCTCCCGGTTCAGTGTGTAGAAGTGCAGCCCGTGCACCATTCCACTGTCCAACAGCTCTCTGCACATAGACACGGCCAGGTCAATACCGTAATTCCTAATGGCGGCATCATTGTCCTTAATGGGTTCAATCACATCTGTGATTTCTTTGGGTACCTCTAGTTTGGAGAGTTTCACCAATTGCCGCAAGGAACAATAACCCTACAGGAAGGTGAGGAAGTTACTTTCAAAGGATGAGGAGGGGACAAACAACTGCTGAGTAATGCAAACGGTCTCATGTTTGTATGTATAAATGATAAAGAGACCCAGCAAGAGACACAATCGTACCTGGATGGGGAAGATTCCCGGAAGAATGGGGCAGGTGATCCCTATGGCTCTGCAGTCCTTAAGGAACTGTAGGAAGGTCTCTGCACGGAAGAAAAGCTGCGTAATAATGAAATCAGCCCCGGCATCCACCTTTTCCTTTAGGTGCTTCAGATCTTGCTCGTAGTTTTCTGCCTCAGGGTGGCCTTTGGGGTAACCTATACATACACAATGTGACCGTCATTGTTTCCATTATCACAGAATCCAGATAAAACTTCATATTTGTAGCAAAAAAAACTTACCAGCAACACAGACGTCAAAGTAGTCATTAAACTCCTGCCGGATGTGCTTCACCAGGTCAACGGCATAATTAAATCCTTCTGCTTCATCCTCCCATTCTTCTCCAATGGGATCTAAAGTATTAAGAAAGCCCAATATAGAAATATATGAATAAAGACCACTTATTGGCACCTGTGATATTGTTGGGGACTTGAACTGGCTGAAGCTCAACTCCTAATAAAAATGTAACTTCTGGATGGAGTGGGGAAAGATTAGAATTTGTCAGGTTTTTATTGTCCCCATTTGTTTATAGGAAGTAAATAATTCTTCCCACTTTCCAGAAAGTCCAACAAGATCCCACAGACCATCAGCCATAAAAAGAAATGTTATATAGTGGAAGGACAGCTTAGAATCTCCAGTTTTACCATGAAAAATGTTCCTCACCTCCTGTCCATGCAAGCCATTCACCAACTATAGCCAAAAGTGGAGCCTGCAGCCATTTAAACCAAGTTATCTCCCGGTTGGGTAATACCAGACCTATGACCTTACCTCCCCGGAGAGCCATGATGTTCTTCAATCCTTGGTGCTTGGCTTTTTGTAGGTGTTGTGTAATCTGCTCCTTGGTTTGATGACAACACGTCATGTGCAGAACAGTCTCCAGGCCGCAAAAATTGACAGCCGTGCTTGCAATGATCATGGAGGAGGTTTCCTTATCAGAGCCGGGGTCCCCTGCAGGGTGCCAGGTTACATCTATGAAGAGGGGCCCTCCGGAGCCCATGCGATCAAACCTAAAAAACAGGAAGACACAGACCGCTAAATACACAATTGTACTTTGGAGATGACATCTTACAATTACAGCTTGTTGCCAATGCTAGCAGAACACAAGCAGACAGTGTATTTATATATATTTTATAGACAGTGGGAATTATAGTGCATGTCTAGCAAATCATTGTATTTTATAGAGCAAGATCTTCTCTCAAATACATCTGAAGTTTTAATTTATCCAGGTCATGGTAAATCAGGTAGTAGCTGGTAATCCTGAACTTGTTCTTCAAAGAATCAACTTGTCGATCATCAGAATGGCCGATACCCAAGTCCAGTTGAATGTTACGACTTCCTGTTAGGTGTCATTTGTTAGGTTCTTATTGCTAAAGATCAGTTGAAGAAGACAAGCTGGCTCCTTGGCCAGGAAATAAGAATTTACATAGAAAGTCCCAAGAGAGCACCGAGACAAGAATTTAAAATGGAGTGGTGATCTGATATTATATAATCACCCTACATTCCCAATGCTCCCATCTTCACTTGGAGTAACTGATCCCTATATTTGAAAGGGGCATACATGACCTATTTACTTCCATTGGGCTTGTGTACTTTGGTGAAAATCAGGATGTTTGGCGCTGGTAAATACCACTAGGAACATTTGTAATGTGGAGGTGAAGTTTATATTCTAGTTTATATTCCAAAAACATGCAGTTAGGTTAATTGGCCTCCCCCTGAAATTGACCTAAGACTGTATTAATGACATAACTATGGTGGGAACATTAACATTAGATTGTGAGCTCCTTGTAGGGACAAGCTAGTGACATGACTATTGACTTTATACAGCACTGTGTAATATGTTAGCGCTATATAAATACTGTGTAATAATAAAAAACAGGGCAAGAGCATTAAAATTGCTAGTGAATAGTTGCTAATACCATTTCCATCATGTGTAAGTGGCCATTGTATCAGCTAATCATCACTTGAATAAATGGAGTGAACACATTTCACAATATGTGTCATTTTTATGGAGAACCAACAGATCGCCCTTTCTTAAATCAGTAGGGAAACTCACGTTCTTTTATCCTGGTTACTGAGACATAAAGGTTGTCACAAGGACAGGAAGAGAAGACATTTTCTATCTGTTCTGGAATTTTTCTAAATTCTCAATGAAGCTCCCATCTAGCTTTCCCAAAGAATAAATGCAGCAACTGTGGCAAGGTCTCACAGTATTTGAAAGTCATGTATTATGGTGTATCTGGTGCACCCAGTGTCAGGCACTGCAGAATGGTAGGGTTGTTTTTCATTTTGGTTTTGGAAAAAAAAAAAAAGTTCATGGTCCTGGCGTTGATCAGAGAGGAGTCAGCAGGGTCCCCTGACTATCTGGTCCATGTGCAGGTTTTTCTACCTGTGTAGAGGTCAGGTGTGCTATTTAGGCTGGCAGGTGTAAGGAATGCTGAGGTCCTAGTGGGGAAGTGTGTATACAGAAAAGAGCTTTGCATTGCTATTACTTTGTCACACTCCCTACCATAGTCACTAACTCTGTTTTTCTCATGGACTTGCATGTCAGTGAGGTTGTCAGGACAAGGATGGTTGATGTTTATTTTACCATTTTGTTACTCTATTAGGCAACTTGTAAATAAACCACAAGCAGTAATCTGGATCCGCACAACATTTCTTGCCTGGTAAGCGTCCGGTAGCCCACAAGAAAGAGAACCCAGTCATTTCACCAAGGCCGGATTCGGCCAGAAGGTTGGAAGAAGCACCTGTCTGTCAGCTCACCTGGAGATCAGGTTGACAGCACCGCTGGCTGTGCGTGGAGGGAAGAACTCCAATGAGAACCACTTGTCTCCGGAGTCAATGCGCCTGCGCATTTTATCCCGAAGGCGTTCATAACGCTCAAGGTCGAGGATGGGGGTGGAACATCTGGAGCTTTCCTTGGAATCTGTGCTGCTGCTACAGCTGGCGGTGCCACTGTCGATGAGGCTGGAATTCACCATGGTGAGGACTGAAGATCAAACTGAGGAGAGAAACAAACAAGAACAATACGCATTAAAGGGATTGTGTACATAAACTCACAGAGATACCACAGCAACAAGTGATATATTACATTATGGCAGCTGACGAAACCTTAGTGGAAATAAATCCGCACAGCCTACCTATCCGTGGTGCAGCTCATGGTGCCACCATCTCCCTTCTCTTTCTCCTCCTACAGACAATCTGGATTGATTATACCGACTATGATCACGCAACTCTCTGCATATGCAAGGGAAGTTGTGATGACTGGCTTTCTCTGGGAAACCAAAGCTGAAACCCAGAGAAATTAGGCAGATAAGATGCATTATTGCTGAAGGGACATCGCCTGTCTCTTTCTGCAATAATACCCGCCCAAATCAAACAAATCCAGGGATTACAGTCTTTTGGGTTGTAAAGCTGAACCCTGGGATAAGCAAAATTATCTACCGTGTTTCCCTGATGATAAGGCATCCCCATCAAATATGCCACCCCCAGATTTTTGCTCAAACAATTAAAATAAAGCACCCCCCGCAAATAAGACATCCTCCGATACCTGATACTGTGTGACTCTGTGTGACTCCTCGATGCTGGCTGCAGTGCAGAGTGAAACTGAAAGTAACTTCAAAGGACAAGCAAGCTGCTGATCCCTGCACTAACAGAGTCTGTGACCCGGCGAGTCAGTGATCAGAAGGGGACAATGAATGGCACAGAGTGATCAGAAGGGGACAATCAATGGCACATGAGTGATTTTCAACAATAAATGGGTACTGTAGTCTTCTTGATGGAAAAATAAGACATCCCCCTGAAAATAAGACCTAGGGCATATTTTGGCATTTCAAAAAATATAAGACAGTGCCTTATCATAGGGGAAACAGGGTATATATACCAGTCACTTATATTGATGCTTCAATCTTGGTGTGATTTTGTTTGTGTGTGTTCAATGTGTTCAAACAAAACAAATAAAAAAACACACAAAAAAAAAAAAAAAAAAAAGACTCTAATGGGTCCTGGGAGATGTGATTGACATCACCGCTGCATTCAGAATCCTCGAAGAATCATTGAAATACAAAGATGCAATGCCATGTACACCTCCTAGGACCTGGGGAAATATTTTTTATATACTTATTTTAGGAAAAAAACAATGACAGAGGCAGGACTGGCAAGGCATCAGATATTCTATATGCATGAACAGTCCTCTCCTTTCCATTCCTTTGCAGTGAGGTGAAGTACGAGATGATCCATACCATGCAATATGTTGGAGTAAACTGAAGCCATGAGACATAGAATAATCTCCTTGTCCTTGCAATGAGCAATGTTACCAATGCTGCTGCTGGGAATGGAACCTCAAAGCAATTTCTGTCAAAAGTGATGGAACCCCCTCCCCCTTACACGACACTGGTTGCAAAACTAAAACACCACGATCTTATCCCCTCTATCCAACACATTAATGGGCAGCAAGGTGGCTCAGTGGTTAGTACTCTGGCCTTTGCAGCGCTGGATCCCAGATTGGCCAGGAGACTATCTGCATGGAGTTTGCAGGTACTCCCCATGTCTGGGTGGGTTTCCTCTGGTACCCCTGTTTCCTCCCACATTCCAAAAACATGCAGATAGGTTAATTGGTTTCCCCCATAGTTGACCTCTGGTAATGACATATGACTATGGTAGTGCCATTAGATTGTGAGCTCCTCTGAGTGAGATGACTATGGACTTTGTACAAAACTGTGTATTATGTCTGACTGGATAATAATAAATAATATTAAATCTGATGTTACACAATTGCAACATTTTCAGCCCAACCCCAGCAGTGCATCGGATGATTTTACTGGTCACTCTTTCCATCACGCCAGATCATTCCATTGCAGTAAAAAGGGCAGATTGCAGCAATCGAGTACTGTACACGTATACCTGTTCTGGATGGCAGGTGTCTAATCAGAGTTTTATCTCCAAAAGACAATACAGCAGTGATTCCTGGACAGCAGAACGTTACTGATAGGCAGCAGGTCACGTTAGACTTTAGCCGCTGACTCGTCACTATTTTTAGGTCGTTGGGTTCATGTATAGGCACAGAGGGGAAAATCCTTTCACTATGAACACGAGCTCAGCATTGCCTCAACTTTCCTGACTGGAGACCACATGGAGATAAGATGTCATTAATCAAAGGCAAAGTGTCAGGTGACGTGGGTGAGCCAATGGGCCAGTGGCGACAGATCACCAGCAACGCTTACTATGCAATCTGTAGTATTTGTAGTATAGGGGAGTTTGATTATCCCGAGCAACGTGTCAGTGAAACACTTGCAGGTATTATTCACCTCTCACCTGTCATCTGCAGATACACAGAATCAGCTTTGTGCAGACATCATCCAGGGTCACCATGTCCTGGACTGGGATGCCACATTCATGTAAATCAATGTTACAAAAATATGTGACACAGATCAGCCCCTGCTGCAGCTTCTCACCTTGTGACTGGGTACAATGTTGCAGTCTGGGGGAGAGGATTTTGTATGTTGCTCTTGATACAAGTTTTGTTTTATTAGCTGGACATGAGCTGTCCAATCTGCAGGGACAAGCTGCTCTCCATTGCAGAAAATCTAAACAATGTTGCAGAGCAGACAAGGGTTCAGAATGGGGGGTGAGTACTGGATTACTGGTTGGGAATTCAGTGCATAGGAATGGTTATCCAATGCACCAAAGACCACCCAGAGAGTGAAGATCATCATCTCATCCAACTCAGGATTATTTCTTTGGGGACCAAGCAGCTGAACCCCCAAAATAAAATCCTTCCTCAGCTTATAAACATCACTTCTTTACCTGTTGGGGGTCATGGCAATTTTTAAGCACCCCTTAGCATGGGGCTGTGCCAAGCTGGGCTGCAGCATTCCCTGGTGATGGGCCAGAGGGTGCTATCTGTGAAAGAACTTGGAACCGGTCCAAAGAAAGAGAGCGTCCGGCGGCTTCAGCCTTTCCTGTGACCAGGAGCCGGCTTACCTAACGTCCGAATTAAAAGACCAGAGACAGGACGCGGATCATTCCTGAGCACAATGGTGCAGCCAACAAGGACGGCACGCTCTTCCCCTGGACCGGTTCCATGCAAGATTAGCAACCCTCCGATCCAACACCCCCAACCAGTCCATAGAAACATTTTCCTGCACGGTGAAAAATAAAAGGTCAAGGGCGGTGGATTTGGTGATGTCTGGCTGACCTATCCCATTATCTCAGCATGGTGACCAAAATACAAACCATAGCTGGGTGATCAGAATCTGCAAAGAAAACACAAAATTCCAACATGGGGAATAACAAGTTGTGACATTACAATATGTTTCTTCTCATGGAAGACGGATTAATATATAATATTGCTTTGGGGAGCTGGAGAAATGCACAAAATGTTAACACTTCCATGGCACTCCTGCAGCTCAGCCAAAGCCTAGTTAAAGGCCGTAAAAGCAAAAAAGGGGGAAACAATCAACGGTGCCTGGGGGGCTTTATAAACCCAGGCAGAGTTCCATGGAGCAATGGGGCTCCCGGCATGGAGAGGAGAACGTGTTGCTATTTTCAGTGTCAGGTGATATTTGATCCGGCTTTGCACTGTTTGAACCTCTTATCAGTACAGAAAGCTCTGTAAGTTTCTAATTAAGTCCTACCCCCCAGGTATGCAGATTTAACCCCTCTCTCCCCAGTTTACCCCACACAGATCCACCAGCATGGACCTTGGGGTTGCCCCACATAATGCTATTTGCAGCACCCCAGCACTGATTTGCCATTGCAGAAGGTTGGTGACTGGCAGGGTGCAGCCGATGTTCTAATTTACGGTGCACAAGGAGTCCTCATAGCAATGACCCCAAATCTTTATAAGGTGCCACTTAATCTCCCCACTATAGCCCTGAAAGTACGGAAGCACATGGGGCCCCTCAGGAGCCCCATTCAATGAGGCAAATTGCAGATTCCAGATCTGCACATTGCTTAATAATACAACACAGTGATTGCACTTTACCATTCTGATATTTTAAAGGCAGGATTTTGTGAGCAGGTGGTTTTATTTCAGCAGGTACAAAGCATTTTCTTTGGTACATTCACACCATTAAAGGAGGCTATACATAGGGCACAGGACCAGATTTAACAAATGCTATCTCCTAGGTGTTAAACCCAGAAATTTTCAGAAATTGTAGGCGGGTGTCAGCCCTAATGTTGTGACCCAACTCTTCATTAACCAAAGAAAAACAGCCAGGTGGTTACTGAAAAGTGTCGGATGGTGCGCCCAGCCATAAGGAGCTGGGGAGAACGCTGTAATATTGATCATTAACTGGTCACCACCAAGCACCCATCGATCAGCAGATACCAAATGCAGCCAGGAGCATTCCTAAAAAGTGCCAGCCAATGAGAGCGCCCCCTGATGGTTACAGTGACAACCAGCTGTGTTGGTAGCATAGACGGTGGAGGGGTTGTGCCTGCTGCATATCAATGGGCATTACAGATCAATACAGAACAGAATGGAGTCAGATTCAATGTTTTTTGGCTTATAGCCACCTGGTATTTGGCCCATCAGCCCCTGGAGGTCACCCCCCCTCGCCATCCAAACATTACCCAATTGTTGTCCCTATCACGTGCCCTGGATCCTCTCCAGCCAGATGGCGAAATCGATGCGAGTTTGGAACAAGCAAACAATGACCAAAATAGAAAAAAATAAACAAAACAAAACTGCGCTGTTTATTTATTTAAGGCATCACACAAATATCTCTGGGCCCTAAACCTGTCCCTATGAGCCAGGTGGTGACTGTGGCCCCGCAATTTCTTGTGCCAGGTACAGACTGCGACCTCTACAAAGCAAAAATAAATGCCGCAGCTCTGTACACGGCTCGGCGCTTGCTGTTCCCAGACACAAAAATGTTTCTGGCAATAAAGCAAAGAGAGAAACTGGGGCAAAAGTCAGCCGGGCCGTGCCAAGCCAAATACAGTTACGGCATCCAAACACCGGAACCAAACCCTTCCTGAGCAACATGTTTCAGTCTCTGGGCACCAACAATAACAACTGGCTCCATGCAACTAAAAACATAAAAGGCACTCTGGCCCATCATGGGGCCCCGCTGAGCCCCCTAGTCCTGCCATATAAGCGGGCTGTGCAGAACCCCTGACACCCTTAGGGTAACCCAAGCCCTGGGGCCACCTGGAGCACCAGCACCAACATCCTTTGGGATACAGAATGGCTGAGGTTCAATGACATTGAGGGGCTAAAAAATAAGATACACAAATGCCAGCTCCCAGTCAGCTTCAGGCTGACTGGGAGCAGATGGCATTAAATGGGCACCTTGGACAGTTCCCAGGAGCCAGTCACATGACCAGATTAGGCTGAATTGCTCCTGAACTCTGCATGCAGCTAATGTAACAAATGATGACGAGGGGTGGAATTGTGCTCCATCCATAATGAGAGGCAGTGCCCCGGGGAATCTTCGTTGTTCACACATTAGCCGAGTATTCCTCATTCCAGGACTGCAATACAAAGTTACAGGAGGGGGATTTGGTTCCAGCACTGACCCAGTGACACCCCAACTTCCTATGTCCAGTTTGATAGCTTCCGGTGTCACTGCTCCAGCCTTCCCATTGGACAATCACTCAACACCAAACAGCTGATTGGCTGTGCAGTGAGCAGCCAGGGGGCACACATACAGGAACGCCTTCTTTGCTGCAAAGTCTGCAAGTCAGACCATCTGCTAAGGGGGCAGAAACTGCGAGGGGGGTGCAGACCTAAACCAGAGAATAAAGGAGCGAGGGGCACAGAATGGGGAATGCTCCACCATTGGGGACGGCTCACCAGGGATGCACAGGGGGCTTGGAACCAGAATGGGGGTGTCTCTGCATGGAGCATGTCCATGTCACTACCCAGCTGGCAAAATTCCATGAATCCCCCCCAGGGGTCCACATCATTACATTGTAACCCCTCCACCCCTGGGGTCAGCATTGCTGCACTGTGCCCCCCCCCCCCCATCCCCCCTAAGATAATTATTGCTGCACTGTGCTTTTATACCCCTGGGGTCACTATTGCTGCACTGTGACCTCAATGTGCCCCCCCCAGTGTAAAGTCCCCCCAATGTCAGTGTCCCACCCCCATGTGCTCCTGTCATTCATTCACACAGCACCAAGGAGGACTACAACTCCCAGCATGTTCCCTGTAAAGTGCAGCCGTCATGCTGGGACTTCTCTTGCAGCCCCCAAATTACCACAGCTAATACAATGAATGGAGGACAACATACAGAATGGGGCCCCTGGCACACTCCGACTCCTCCAGGGGCCTCCACCACCCGGTGTGCCCTTTCCCCAGAGATTAGTCCCCATTAACCCCTTTCACATCCAGCTCCCCCTCACCTCCTCCACCACCGCTCTCCTCACGCCGCTGCTGTCCCAGGCTCGCTCCCGAATCCACCGCGTGCGTGCGTTACACCTCCCGTGACGTCACCTCAGTCCCGGGCCGGCCAACAACCTCACGTGACCATCGTCAGTCCGTACAGCAACATGTCCTGCTCCATTCCGTACGAAGAAAGGGAATCACGTGACGCCTTGTGGGCGGGACCCAGAGGATCGTACACAGGGCCAGGAGGGGCTCCAGGGGGACAAGGCAGCTGGACTCACGTGACAGGTGGCTGTCTGAGGGGTGCGGGAAGATGGCGGCCTGCGGGGGAGATGTGTGTTGTTGCTGCTGCTGTGGGGAGAGGGAGAGCCGCACCCCGGAGGAGTTGGTGAGATGGAGGCAGCCGCCCTTCATTGTACCCTGCATGCCATAATCCCCCCCTGTGTGTACCCACCCATCACAGCCAATCATAGCCCTGTATGTACACCCCATCAATATCCATTACCCCTCTATATATCCATCACACCCCCTATATACACAATATACCTCATATCTACCCAATATACCCCATATATACCCATTACACCCCATATCTACCCAATATACCCATTACACCCCATATCCTCCCAATATACCCGATATCTACCCATCACAACCCATATCTACCCAATATACACCATATATACCCATCACACCCTATATCTACCCAATATACCTCATATCTACCCAATAAACACCATATATACCCAGTATACCCCATATCTACCCAATATACCCCATATATACCCATCATACCCTATATATACCCATCACACCCTATGTCTACCCAATATATACCAATTATATCCCATACATACCCATCATACCCCATATATACCCATCATGCCCCATATCTACCCAATATACCCCATATACACCCATCACACCCCATATTTACCCATCAAACTCCATATCCACCCATCACACCCCATATTTACCCAATATACCCTATATCTACCCATCACACCACATATCTACCAAAACTTCAATTCAATTTTTTTTCAGACTATTCTGGGTGAAACGCGTGAGGAGGAGGAGGAGATTCTTCCCCGGAAAGATTACGAGGTGAAATTTTTGTATTGATCCTTCAATTTCCTGGCTCTGATGAGTCACAGAAGCTTTTCTTGAGTTTAGAGGGACCGTAATCTGAGTCATGTGATCATTTTATCCTTTTACATCTCCCGTCTTTGTCAGGTTAACCTTTTTTCTTTGTTCTTTAGAGTTTGGATTATGACCGCTGCATTAATGATCCCTACCTGGAGGTCCTGGAAAGCATCAACCGTAAGGTAAAAGACTGATCGGATTTTAAATTCTACAGATAAGTAAGTTCAGTATGCAGGATGGACGTACACAAAAGGGCAGAGGGAACCGGGTTAGAACTTCTGTTTGCATGGTGACCCCCATTGGGAAATGTCTGGGTCACCAAAAATCCAGAGGCTGGATTCTTGGCTTGGCCATACAGAAATCTCACCGCCGTCCTACAACACAAACCTCTAAAAGGAAGGAAGCATTACAGTCAGGGAGATGTAGATCTGAGGGAGACTCCTTTGTGATCAGCAGATCTCCCCCATATTGTAAATGATTATCACATAAGAGCTAACGAGTTTCTTGCTAGCCCACCCCTGAGACGGACTTGCAACCCCATTGATGGCGCCCCCTGCTTTATATGGCAACATTTGTCCCTAATAATTTGTCAGTCCATCGTCTGGGGAGGTCACTTTCCAAGGACATTATGGAAGGATGAGGAAGTGCTATGAGGTGGGATGGGGTCTGGTCTAGCAGGAGACCTAAAGGGGTGCAGTGACAGCGCCTCTTTATACCATGCATGAAATTATTGAATGAGCTTGTTTAGGATCGTTTAATACCTAGATACTACACGGCTGATTTCACCTGCTAACATCAAAATGGTAAATGTTGTCACATGAACAAGTCAATGCAACCATTGCATGCTCATAATCTCTTCTGCAGCCTTTAAATGCATTGGATATAAGTGGAGTTACCCTTTGGGTCTGACAGTTTGCTATACCTGGTGTTACTATGCAGAGCTGTGCTTGGATTGGTCACTCTGTTTTACTTTATTTCACAGAAAGCTAAGCGATATGAGGCTGTTCGATGGATCATGGTCTTCGCTATTGGCGTGTGCACCGGACTGGTACAGATTTTCTAATTTTGTGTATATGAATGTATTCTAACTACGAATCTAAAAACAACCAATAAGGAGAGGAAAGCCATGAATATTGATGTAGCTGCATTGAAGTTATTGCTGTTTAGTTATAGGGTGGTGTTAGCTGGGACAATCACTGGGTTATCATGATATCCAGCCACCATGTAGTCTTGGGTGCTCCTACTCCTCCTGTTGTATATATCATTGTATAAAACAAAGGGTTCTATTATAAAACAAGAAATCAGACATTCCCTCAAACAATTTCTTGTGAGAATCTTCCAGGTCCATGTGTTTCAATAGCATTGATTGATTCCCACTAAGGAATGTTTGAGGGAATGTCAGTATCACTGTTTTATAAATAGTACCCAAAGAAAATAAACCCAGCAGATGTGTGCAGACCTGGGTACTCAAGTGCAAAGCTCGACCTGCCTGTTTGATCCCACATTGGATCCAAGATTTTGTATTTGATGGGTGAACTGTACATAGTCATGGAAGTCCAGGTATGTCAGAGTGAAGCTTTTTTTTCTAAGGGGACACAATATGTCATGGTATGTGCAGTGGCAGTAGATGTCATCCTGGAGGAATAGGTCTTCCTAGATAGGCTTTAGATATCACCCACATAAGTGCTGAGCTATCATAATTAGAAGACCTGTAATCCAGGGTATGAACAGAAAAGGACGGGAAAAGTTGGGTTGTGGAGGGAGGTGCTGGATAATGTTGGTTGTCCTCCATTTAGGAAACAAGTCCGGCTCTATCTGACTATCTGCAGCTTCTAATGCACATTGTGAGTTTCTCTATGATTTTATAATGACTAAATCTCTCTATCCCTTTGCAGGTCGGGCTGTTTGTGGATTTCTTTGTGCGCCTCTTCTCTCAGTTTAAGTTCCGAGTGGTGCAGAGCTGTATCCTTTCCTTGTGGGTGGCCGTCATCTGCTGTGTTCACACATTTCTCGCCAGTCTCACCGTCCTCCGTGCTGTATAAACACAGCCTGATCTTTATACTGTTTGTTCTCAAGCACTCTGCCCTATATTTCTCAATGCAGAATAAAGACCACATGCTGCTAGTGTGTTAAAGGTACAGTTCTAGAATTCTACATTTACACCTGGAGGGCTTTGGTTGACTTGGCTGGAAGCCATGACATTTCCACATTCCTAATAACTTTGTATGATGAGAAAGAAACCTTTTTAACTTAATCATGTGGGTAAAGGACACACTACATGTGTAAGTGAGGCTGGGGGGATTTAAATAATGGAACCTTTCATTTTCATGCAAGGTCTCCTCAATCACATTTTAAATCCCATGCAGCCAACAATTTCCCTTAACCCCCCCCCCCCCCCCTTCTCGCCAAAAAGATTAAATGAGTAGAGGTGTAAGCTGGAATACTTACCTTCCAACTGATTTCTGCTGACTTCCACCATGCTGTGCAATTACTGCCCCAAAAGTCTCTTCCCCTTTGTCAGTCGCAGGCCTTTTGATGTCATCAAATCAAAAGTTCTGCATTGTATGTCTGGACACCCAGAGCATTATAGTTAAGGCAGTAGGCTGCAGGGAGTGAGGGGTAAGGCATGCATAACGTCTTATTAATTTTACCCCAAAACTTAAGCTGCTGCAAGGGTTTATTATTAAAAGCAAAGTTTAGCTTTATTATGATAACTGGCTGATTGTTTAATTAAAAAAGTTTCCTTTAAGAGAAAGTCCCCAGTGTAGTACCTGCCTGCAGCTTCTATATCTTATTCTTGGTGGAAACAACTTTGCAATGGCAATGCCCAATGGTTTCCGTATTTTACATATTAATGCATGCCTGGGAGGGGGGGGGGGGGGGTTCAGGTCAGTAATTAAAGGCACAGGGCAGAAGACAGGACTATGCAGATCTATGCAAACCCTCTATGGCTGGATTGAGTCAGATAAAGGATCATCACGTGTCTTGTGGCATAGTTGTTTTTTGTAGATGACCAAGGGCAGCATAAGGTTTATATAAAGAAATAGCTTAGAAGCTTAGTCCCTCCTGCACATCGCAGGGTGAAGAACAAGAAGATAGGTTATGTGACCTGACTGCCAAAAAGGTATTTCTAATTAGTTCACTGCAATTATTAGAATCGGTTCTTGGCATTGCTTATTCCTTAATGAGTGTAACTTGAGGGTTGTAGATGGGTTTGCCTAAATTATTATTAATATTATTAATAAACAGTGTTTATATAGCACCAATTTCAAATGATGTACAGATACAGACAATGACAAAGGAGGGGGAGAGGACCCTGACCCGAAGAGCTTACTATCTAGCAGGTGGGGGAAGTATCATACATTTATGGGTGCCTAAAGTACTCCTTCAACTTCAGGATTCAAGGGCAGAGAGAGCTTAGGAAAGAAACTAACCCTTGTGTGTACTAAACCTGGACATCTTTATATAGAGAGATCTGGATGGCATATATGGCATGAGTAGATGCTGGACTCCCTATACCACCATAGGCCTCTGTTTTAGAGCTGGTTCTATATTAAAAAGTTGGTGGAATCATTTGCTCTAGATGGTTTTATTCCATGACTGACCAGCCAAAAACATGATCTTCCTGTGTGTATGTTGCCCTCCTTTACCATCCTTTGTGAGTGGTAAACCAGCACCAAGCTAGGATGATGATGATGGGTCTCCATAGGTGAGTTATGTGTTTTTAAGGATGCCATGTTGTTTTTTGTTTTCCTTGACCAAATGACAGCTGTTGTGGATTGCACAGATCGGGGATGTCTGGCTTTGTCAATGCTGGAACTCCTGGGATTCAACATGACCTTTGCCTTCATAGCCACACTCTTTGTTCTTATCCAGGTAATGGCTGCCCTGCAGTGGCTCGATGTATTGCAATGTCATTTTATTTCTGTTTTCTCCTTGAATTAAAAAAATCTTCTTCTAAAGCCAAGGCTAAAAGATAGGTATGGCAGTGCCTGCATAAATCAGGTTTTCATAGGTGCTTTGCCAACCCACCCACCACCACAGTATTTATATAGCACCAACATATTACGCAGCACTGTACATTAAATAGGGGCTTCAAATGACAGACAGATACAGACAGTGACCCAAGAGGATAGGAACCTGCCCAGAAGAGCTCACAACCTAGGAGGTGGGGGAAGTATCATACAATAGGAGGGGGGTCACTATGAAATATAAAAACCCTGTGGCCTTGATAGAATTTTTATCATTGTTCATCATTCTGCTGTTTTCAGGTCTGAGATCCCACACAACCATCTCAAACCTCAGGGACTGGCTTTTCTATTGTTAGAACATTTTATTCTGCCCTGAAGGATTTTCTGTTCTCATCACTGGCTTGCAGGAAATACCAGCTGATATATTTTTGTAATAGGTTTTGGCTTTGTTGTTTGACCTAAAGTTATCTTTCACCTCACAATGATATCTGATCTTGTTTACATAGCCTGTAGCTGCTGGATCTGGGATTCCCGAGATTAAATGTTACCTGAATGGGGTGAAGGTCCCAGGTGTTGTCCGTCTTAGAACACTTGTCTGCAAGGCCCTGGGGGTTCTGTTTGGTGTTTCTGGAGGTAAGACCACCCAGTGGTGTACTGCACAAGAAAACTAATATCTATTAACATTCTGTTGAGAAATGGAATTATTTTGGAGGTTTCCAGTGCTCTTTCGGGTCCTTGAGTATTAGATTCTAATATATTCAATGGACCCCATCTTCTCAATGCCTCCTCCCCCTAGCAATATTATATGCTCTTTCATTGTAAACTTTCAGTCGTCCTTGATGGGCGGCGCTGGTATGATGCCCTCTTTACTCTTTACATCAGCCCACTGTTAGTGCAGGTCACTATAATGAGAATAGGTCCATTACCCCTGCAATTACAGTCTGTCCTTAGTCTTTTGGTTTAAGCTGGAGATATCTTTTGACAGAGAAGAGGTACTGCAAGGGACAACTCTGAATTGATGGTGGGTTCTTGAACCGGAGCAGCTTTAGTTTTGGTCATTGGCCACCTACCCAACCTTAGGAGTCACAGCTAAACAAGTAAAGATAATACCTTTACCAATAGAAGTCAGATAATTTTGAGTTTAATACCTTACTTATTCCAGGATAAGTTATGTGACATTCCATTTTGTTTTTTACATTTACAGGCCTCTTTGTTGGTAAAGAAGGACCAATGATTCACAGTGGGGCTGTTGTTGGTGCTGGGCTTCCGCAGGTAAGTAGAAGGGGCTCTTCCCTCCCTGGTATTATCCCACTCCGTGTAAAATTGGCATCTCCTTTATGATACACCCTGATACCAAGTTTATATATCAAAGTTTATGAAAGGTGAACTACTGTTTCCAATACCACCATCCTTTTTTTAATTTCTGTTCTTGAAAAGTAACGTTTGGATGATGATTGGTTGTTAATTACAAGTCTTTATCCTTATTTAAAACTTGTGTTGAATAGAAGATGTTATATGCTGACTGCCACATGAAAACTGTCCATATGCAGAGCTCAGTCTGCCCCTGACACAAAACAGGTCTTTTTCCTACCAACTATCGAAAAATAAATGGTGACATTCAGGAATATTTGTTATGTAGCATTTCTCAATAAGGGTAACAATAGGAATGTATAGAGACCAGGATTTGTGCTGCACCTCTGTAGATGCATAAAACACTGCTTAACCTTAATTCTGATTTCTCTCTTCCAGTTCCAGAGTATTTCATTCCAGAAAATTCGCTTTAACTTTCCGTATTTTCGCAGTGACAGGTACGGACAATGGACAAAAATATATTAATTGTATATGCAACTATACTGGATTTGGCTTCCCATTCTAAGTTACCTCTTGTTCTCTTCTATAGGGACAAAAGGGACTTTGTTTCCGCTGGAGCAGCGGCAGGGGTGGCAGCTGCCTTTGGAGCCCCTATTGGTGGTACACTCTTTAGTTTAGAAGAAGGGTCATCATTCTGGAATCAGGCGTTGACCTGGAAAGTGGTGAGTGTGCCTCAATTATTTTGTTGACTCTGTATGATGGCTGTGAAATAGGGAAGCTTGGCAGCTTGGTATCCTGACACTAGGTAAACACTGCCAAATGAGGCAAGAAGCCAACTAGCTCGGTACACATAATTGTTTAGTGAAACTGTTGCTCTGCACTGGGTTGGAAAGTTGGTTTCGGTTATACACATATATCTAGGTTATACACAGCAGCAATATTCACTTACCTGCCTTGTGTTAACAACCCTACATAGGGGTCAGCAACCTTTCAAACATGTCAAGCATTAGATACTCAATGTGCCGGGGAAAAACATGAACAAATTGTAGGCTTAGTTTTATTATTTTACTCATAGTTGTGCTTCTAGTTCAATGTATTAATATTTATAACGAGGTACATTTGTCATGAATAGTACAGCAAAAGTAGTGCAAAAATTAACTGGTGCACACACAAAACATATTCAACCCCAATGCAGGTACTAGAGACCTTGGATCAGCCATAGGAACATGCACTTGAGGCCTCGAATCAGCCGTAGCGCAAGCACCCGAGGACTTGGATCAGCCGTATCACATACACCTGGGGACTTGGATCAGCCATAGCGCATACACCTGGGGACTTGGATCAGCCATAGGGAGTGTACCTGAGGCCTGGGATCAGCTGTAGCGCATGCACCAGAGACCTCCGATCAGCTGCCATGTTAGTGGTTCGGAATTGGTTTTGCCCTATGCATGTGCTGAAGACCTCTGATCAGCTTCAAGCCCTGTACTTTTAGGAACTTGGTACCGATGTAGGCATGCAGATTTCCTTCTCACAGTACCAGTGCCCTCATTTATTTATTCAAATGTTTTTGTTTGTTGCTGCTGCTTTGCTTTTTCTGTCCAAACAATCTGTTCCAATGTGTCCCCTCAAAGCTCTGACAATATGTTCATGATTTATAATATCATTCAGCACTTTGGAAAGCAGAATTGATTTGATTGATCTGTCTTCTGCTCTTGTAGTTATTTTGCTCCATGTCGGCAACATTTACTTTGAACTTTTTCCGGTCTGGGATACTGTTTTCAAGCTGGGGCTCATTCCAAGTTCCTGGTCTCCTAAACTTTGGAGAGTTTAAGGTAAGTGTCTAATAACTAAATTATTGCATTTAATGTCTCGGTAAAGGTATAAAGCAAATTGTGTTTTTTATAAACAGTATGAGATTGCACAGCCAGTACTCTATTCATGGAGTTTGCAGGTTCTCCCTGTGTTTGCTTGGGTTTTCTGCGGGTACTCTGGTTTCCTACCACATTTCTAAAACATGCAGTTAGGTTAATTGGCTTCTCCTCAAAAATTGACCCCAGACTGTGGTAATGACGTGACAATGGTAGGGACATTAGATTGTGATCCCCTTTGAGGGACAGCTAGTGACATGACTATGGGCTTTGTACAGCGCTGTGTAATATGCTGGCGCTATATAAATACTGTGTAATAATAATAAATAGTGCATACTACTTTCTTCTTCTTATATCCCTATGAACACTCCTGACAGCATGATTAGATTGTGGATGTTGTTGTATTGTCTTTTCTAGTGCTCTGATTCAGACAAGAAATGTCACCTGTGGACTGCAGTGGACTTGGCCTTCTTCATCATTATGGGAGTGTTTGGGGGATTGCTGGGAGCAACATTCAACTGCTTAAATAAAAGGCTGGCAAAATACCGCATGAGGAATGTTCATCCAAAGCCAAAGCTTGTCAGGTACATCAACATCAACAAATGCAGATTGTCATCACTATGTGCAAATTAAAGTGTAATTGAACAAAAAACCCTCACAGGCCATCTCCACCCAAAATGCTATATTTGCTACGGGTGAATTTCTCCTATATCTTACACAATCAGTGAGCATTTCACCGTTTGTGTTTCTGCTTTTCCCACAGAGGTGTTAGAAAGGAATCATTTTACTCTTTGTTTATTATTCTGCACTGGTTGAATCCATTGGGGAGATGGTGTTTGGGGTTAAATCCAATACGTGTTACATATATAAAGTAAATTGCAAATGAATTGAATTACAAGTGAATATAAATAAATATATGTATACACAGTGTTAAACCCAGAAATTTTTTTAAGCTGGGTGGGAAGGAATTGAAGGTGGGTGGTGTCCCTGTATTGTGACTCAGCTCTTCAGTAACCACCCAAAAACAGCTGGGTGGTTACTGAAAGTTACGTAGAGAAAACTGGTATATATATGTATATAATGTATATGTGCATAAATACTCTTGAGATAGATCAGCTCTTTGCATATGAAATATCTTGTAAGGTATATAAAAATCTTGATGGTTGTATATGTGAATATAAAGTTTTGGTGATAACCTTTGAAGAAGTTGGGAGGGAGGGACCAGGAGTTATGAAAGATATCACCTTTGTAGTGTGCAAAATATATAAAAATCTAGCATATAGAGCAGCTTGCAAGTGACCTGCTCAATTCTAAAGTGTAGAAATGCCTGAAATACACCCCAGTTATCAGGTGACTACTGAGAGGAATACATAGTATGTTACTATTGACCTGGAGCACTGTAGTAGTGCCATCCATTATCACTGGGGCTTAAGAGAAGTGGAGCAATGGCATGCTTGAACACCGAGCCCGGCATCACATGGTAGGAGGGGTACCTCCAATGTGTAAAGCTGTTCCCTAATTGTTCACTTAAGGAGCAGATCCACTCATAAGAACAAAAGTGACAAATGTTCTGGCTGTTTAAATATGCAGATTATGACCCTGACTGTCTCGTCTGTGCCATATTTAAGTACCTGATTAGGTAAAGAAGGGTTCCCTAATATACATTTATGTGTTTCAGGGTCTGTGAGAGTCTGCTGGTATCCTTGGTGACTACGGTGATCATCTTTGTGTCCTCCATGGTTCTGGGAGAATGCCGAAAACTTTCTTCTCCAACAGACTGGGACAACAGCACCATCTCTATGCAGGTACCATGTATCTTATACTAACACGCTTCCAAATACCCAACTGTTTTTTTTATGTGGACGAGCAGCGTGTGAGGACTACCTTTTTGTTTCCTCTTCTCCAGAACATGGGGGCTTGGTTATGTAGTCCTGAGATAGCTGCAAACAGTGTAATTGATAACAATTGGTAGGGAGCTCAGGAACAGACCATAAGGGAGCAAATAGGAGAAGCCAAGTGTTAGGATTTACATTAACCTAGTGTATTGTTTGGAGTCAAATAAAGACTGATGAGCTGGTCACATCTAATCATTAAAAGGTGATTGGACCCATCCACATATTTAAATTTCTGTATAGAGTTCATTGAACCTTTTGTATCCATTTCTGCTGCTTGCTGTCTGTTGTTTCAGTCACTTGATTTGTCATCTTTCTTCAGGTCACCACATCCGATGAAGTCAATTCCAGCATTAAGACCTTCTTTTGTCCCAACGGTACCTACAATGACATGGCCACCCTCCTCTTCAACCCTCAGGAGTCTGCCATCCTGCAGCTTTTCCATCAGGAAGGTCAGTATTCCGGTACAGTATTAGTATTGGCCGTCAGGCTGCCTGCAATGGTTAGGTGAAGGTCCTCCTCTCTTGTGTTCCAGGCACTTTCAGCCCCGTCACTCTGTCTTTCTTCTGCTGTATGTACTTCCTCCTGTCCTGCTGGACGTATGGTATTTCTGTGCCTAGTGGTCTGTTTGTGCCCTCCTTGCTCTGCGGAGCTGCCTTTGGTCGTTTGGTAGCTAACCTCCTGAAAAGGTAGACTATACACGAGTGGGTGGTCTCCCGGCTGGTTTTTGGCATTTAGGCCTGACGTCTTGTATTTCTATTCAGTTACTTGGGAATGACCCATATCTATTCTGGAACCTTCGCCTTGATCGGTGCTGCGGCTTTCCTCGGGGGAGTGGTCAGAATGACCATCAGTCTTACTGTCATCCTCATCGAATCGACCAATGAGATCTCCTATGGCCTTCCCATAATGATCACACTAATGGTGAGTTGCTGTTTGGTGAACAAAACCAATATTTGATGCTATTGACATTTGGCAGGGCCTTGAATGGTGCACACCAGATAAATGCTAATCCAATTATTGAATACAGTCTTTGTCTTATATTTGGTCACCATTTTTATTTTTAATATAGATTTGTCATTTGTACAAAACTTTGTGTGAGGGACATGTCGCTCAGATGCGTTTTGTCTTTGAATAGCCAGGCGGTCTTGGCTACACTTCCAGCACAATACACAGGTGAGTGGATATATAAGCAGATACTGACAATTTCATATCTTCATAGGTTGCGAAGTGGACCGGTGACTTCTTCAATAAAGGAATTTATGACGTTCATATAGGACTGAGGGGCGTTCCTCTGCTGGAGTGGGAGACAGAAGAGGAAATGGACAAGTAAGGGATCTCTAAAGAAGATTGAAGAAAGTGTTATTTCCTAATTTAGGTTGAGTAGAACTTGTCATAAAATAGAATATGGGAAGAGCCTGGCAAGCAGTGACAATTATCTAATGAAAGGGACCCCTTACACCTCCTAAATGTTGCTGATGATCTTCATCAGTTACAGGACACTATTCATTTTCCTGGCCAAAGAATCTAAAATATAATAGGTTGATTGCCTTAAAGAGACCCATTCAGCACTTGTAAATTACAGGTAAAAGAGGCATTATAGTTGCTTGCTTGCTGTTTTTTTTCCTTTTACATATTTTTATATTTTTACTTGTAATGTGTATTTGGGTCTTCTAGAAAAATTGGACTCTTCCAGTAAGAGTGGCCTTCCTAGCACAACCTCCCTACCTTCTTTGTAAGCCCTGTCCTCCTCTAGGAGTGGCCAATTCTATCTGTGCTGGCCTAGCTCTTCACTTTCCCCAAATCCCTCAATACACTTAATCATAGCTGCCTGGGAGGGTGTAAAGGATAATACTATGGAATAGCTCAGTGTCTGCTGGAGCTGCTGATATCACATCAGGGCCCATCTGAAGTCTTTGGGCCTTTGGATTTCAACACAATGGTGGATTATACAAGTAAATAAAATGCATAAAAAATATTAAAAAAAACATCTAATATAGGAAGATTGTTGATGGAATTAAAGGTCTGGGGACAGGGTCACTTTCAGGATATTACCTTTAATTAATGTCTGCTTATCACAGGTTAAGGGCCAGCGATATCATGGAGCCCAACCTCACCTACGTATACCCTCACACCCGCATCCAATCCCTGGTCAGCATCCTGCGCACTACCGCCCATCATGCCTTCCCCGTGGTGACCGAGAACCGTGGAAATGAAAAGGAATTCATGAAGGGAAACCAGCTGATTAGCAACAACATCAAGTTTAAAGTTAGTATATGAGACAGAAAAGTCTAAAAACAACACAAGAACTCCTAAGTTATTTTTTACAATCGATATCTAGGCAAATCTATGAAACATTTCATTCAGCAAGTAGAAGTACCTGGATCTATCATGATAATGACACATGTGCTGGCAAGTGGGAGCATATGGATGACTTAATTAGCATACCACTTCTCCCTCACTGTCCAATCAGCATGCTGTGGGGAGGTGACGGCACTTATGTTTTTACCTCTCTGCAGAATAAGTGGTATCGCCTTTCCTAGCTGTCAGTCTTTATTTTTTTTTTTAATATTATTTTTATTATTTTTAAACAGGATTTATATAGCACCAACATATTACGCAGCGCTGTAGATTAAATAGGAATTGCAAATGACTGACAGATACAGACACAGGAGGAGGAGAGGACCCTGAGCAGGAGAGCTTACAATCTTGCAGAAGTATTTCAATCACAAAGGTGGCAGAATTCTGACATATAAAATAGTTCACATTGGTAAATTTCATCTGTGTGGTTATTCTGTGTGTCAGCTTCAATATAATGCAGTATTTGACTACTCAAATCCTAACAGATCACTCATATGTTGCACACGTCTATGACCGTCCCATTGCCAAGACGCCCGTGCACTGGTAAGGTTACCTGTGAATTACGCACTTCTAGCAGAGCTCACGGACAGGTTTGGAAAAACGCTGATGTAATGAAAAATAATTCCTTGTCTTCTCTATACAGAAATCCAGCATCCTAACTCGAGCTGGGGAGCAGCGGAAGAGGAGTCAGTCTATGAAGTCTTATCCTTCCAGTGAACTACGCAATATGTGTGACGACCACGTGGCGGCAGAAGAAGCTTCTGAGAAGGAGGACATGCTGCAGCAAATGTTGGAGCGAAGGTAAGAACTGAAAAAATAAAATTTGTCTGAATAAAAGATTTGAATCTTTATAAGATTTGTGTATTTCTTCCAGATGCGTGCAGGAGTTTATAATAATAAAGACAAGTAATAAAGACCAGTCACTGGCACTCATTATTAGAGTGACTGGACTTGTCTGCCCCGCTTCTTTAGTTTTCTACCAATCAGAGGCATGCCTTGTGTTCTAGATTGGTTTTAAGATTTAGGTGTCATGTCTTTTACATGTCTTTGTCATGTTACAGATACACCCCTTACCCTAACCTGTACCCAGACCAATCACCCAGTGAGGAGTGGACCATGGAGGAACGCTTCCGCCCTCTGACTTTCCACGGGCTCATTCTGCGTTCCCAGCTTGTGACCTTACTAGTCCGGGGTGTCTGCTATGCCGAAACGCAGTCCGTAAGTGCTGGGAAGTCCTCCACTTTATTCCCTGCTCTTTAAATCTGTATCCATCCTTCTTATGGTACTTTTTTTTTTTAGGTTAATTTGGGTTTTAATGTTTCAATGTCAAACATAATAGTGTCAGGAAATTCATTTGTTTTCAATTTCCTTCTCACTGCTTCCTTATAAGGGTTCATTAGTGGCATTCAAGGGTTTTTAGCATTAAGTTTTAAAAATTTTTTTCTTTACTAACTTGATAGACAGGATTTCTAGTAAACAACCATTGAGGTTTTTGTCCAACAGTTGTACCTTACACAACTGGGAAGCTATTATTATCCCCAACCCCTGAGGAAGCTGCTAGGCGTAAAGTGTTGGATTATGAGACATTCAATTATCAATCTACCTACTCTGCTACAAAATTTACTACTTTGAGCTATTTGTTTCCTAGCTTGGCCACTTCAACCTATTCTACTAATGGGTGTTGAGATAGTGGTAATCATAATAAAACCAATCTATGTCTTTGTACTAAATATATATTCTTCAATGGGTATGTATAATCTGAATTTATGAAACATACTTCAGACCATTTAGCTATCAATCCCCTCTCTTTCCTTGATGACTACAGACTGCAGTGAATGATGTCAGAGCTAAAAATCAGTAAATTTAGGCTTTGCAACCGTAATCAGCTGATCTGATGAGAGAAAACTTTTTTTTTTATTCTATATTTTGTTTCAGAGTGCTAGCCAACCCCGCTTGACACATGCAGAGATGTTGGAAGATTACCCGCGTTACCCCGACATTCATGACGTCAATCTAACGCTGCTCAATCCGCGGATGATTGTGGTGAGTAGAAGAAGCAGAACAGAAATCTTTTACATCTTTTTAGGGTTGACTCCCTCAGCTACATAAACATCTCTTATTATTGTTAATAAACAGGTTATTTATAGAACCAACATATTACGCAGCGCTGTACATTAAATAGAGGTTGTAAATGACAGACAGATACTGACAGTGACACAGGAGGAGGAGAGGACCCTGCCCTTACAATCCAAGAGTAGGGGGAAGTAGCACATAATAGGAGGGGGATATGGATTGGAGTTATCCCTTCACTCCTTTGCTCCATTTGCCCCTGGAATAGAGGAGGAGAAGCCCTGTGTAAGCTCTAAATCAATGCAGTTTGGAGCTTAAACAGGGACGAGGTTGACATATTATTATGTTATTATTATTAAAGTATAGTTCCACTTTAATACTCTGTAAGACTTTCTGTATCCCTCAAATTCCTAATAAAAGGATTTTATGGTAAATATAGAAACCCTGTTATGTTCTGCTGTGTCCTAGCTCGGGTATTTGCTTCTTTCCGCACTGCCCATTGTAAATCAGAATTCTTTAAATGCTTTCTCTCTATTTCAGGATGTCACTCCTTACATGAACCCGAGTCCTTTTACAGTGTCACCCAACACCCACGTCTCACAGGTCTTCAACCTCTTCAGAACCATGGGACTCAGGCATCTCCCTGTGGTCAATGCCGTAGGAGAGGTAAGAACAAAAATCTGATTTATTTTATTACTGTAACACCATCATGTGATATGTAGCAGTGGTCGCCAACCTTTTTGGACCCATGGACCACTAAAGTTATCGGCTCCAGACCGTGCATGTGTGGGGAGCCGGGTGTCACTCAAAGAGGATGATGTCATGATGATGTCATGATGTCAGAACCCACCCACTCCCCTATTGCTGGTCTGAGCCTTCGATGGGAAGAGAGTGGGCAGGTTGTGTCCTGAGCCTGTGATGCACTAGGGGGACATATGGGGACATGGCTCTGGCCATGGACCATGGACCACTAAAATGTTCTCGTAGACCTTGGCGGCCGCTGATCTGTAGCACATTTCCTCCAGGTTTGGTGTTCTTTGTTACAAACAGCAGATGGCAGCAAACACCTAAATGTGAATGACTTCTGAGCATTGTTATTAATAGATTTCTAATTCTTTGCTTTTTAGATTGTTGGCATAATTACAAGGCACAACTTAACGCATGAGTTCCTGCAAGCTCGCCTCAGGCAGCACTATATGACCTCCTGATCCTGCCGTCCCTGTGACCTTTGAACTCTTTGCAGAGCTTAACCACGGCAGTTGCCCCAAAATGGATGATTAAGCTTTTTAAGGCCTCATAATGGGGCTCCACCCTGCTAAAGATGGATTCATGTTAACGTCTGCAATGCCGAGCTCTCCTTTCTCTGCTGGTTACCTCCCCAGCTTTCTTTATCAGTATCTGCTGCTTTTTGTCCTACAAAGAGGCTGCATGAGAACAAAAGTATTCCGAGGGACCAGTTGGACTGTAAATGTAACGTTTTCTGTGTGTTTTATGTAGGTCTTCGTCTTATTGGTTTTTTGTCCGTCTGGAAGAGCCGCTGGTAGGCCTAGTCTTTGAGCCAATACAGGCTGAAAGTTAAAGAAGCCGTCACTGTCCATGGGTAGCCATTTGTGTTGTGAGCTCGTCCTGTATATTTCCATCCATTTGCTGGGAATCTCTGGTGTAAACTCCAGCCGGTAATTGCACAACATCATTGCTTCCTTGCAAACAGATTTTCATTTCTCTTCTGTTCAGAAAGGGACGCAGCAGAGATCTTCAAATCTTAACACCGGGGTTACAGCGCCACCTACAGGCAAAGAAAGTGAAGGATCCAAATACAGCTTTTGGGGCAGTGACCAACCTACATACTAATGTCAAGTGCTACCTTGGATTCTTATGTCTTGTTTTGTGTGCTAGAGGGCATTCTTTTTTCCTTCTTTACTTTGCTGCTAGCTGGGTGACAACCATAATATCTGTAGGTCATTGTTGCTTCCCAGTCTGCTAATAAACGCCTATATTCCCCCATATAAGCCGCTTCAAGAACACAACTCTCCCTCTGCTAGTTTTTTTTTCTTTTTTCTCTTCTTGCTTACTGCTAACTAGATATGTCTTTAGCGGATGGATATTGCTCACCCTGAGGGCATTTAGTTGGTGCCTGGTATCCTTTTCCTGCAGGTGGCGCTATAACCCATCAGTTACAAACTATAGATCTCTGCTGTGTTTTCCAATGAATACAGAGAAAAGGCTTTCAAGGATGGTACTAAAGGAAAGCCTTATTTGTGGGGATTTCTGCCCATCCTACAAAATGGCTTCCTTCACAGGGGCAGTCACTTCTGTTTTTTTATTTTTAAGTCTTTTCTTTTTTTTGTCATCATGATATTTGGGCATTCCAAACAAGCATTCCATCTACTTCCATTAGAAGACAAACGGCTGCTTTATTTAAGGGTTACAGAGTGGAAATACATAAAAGTCGAATGATATCTGTCCTTCCAGAATGATATTCCATCCGTCCAGACTTCCAGCAGTTCCCAGCCGTGGTAACTACTATTAAAGATTCTGTGGCAGGTTGACGTCCATCTGATGGGGTTTTCATAGTTCCAGGACTGACGTCTCCTGGCAGAACAACAGAATGGCACCAATGATCTTTTTAGCAGTTGTATAAGGGCTTCTTCCCGCTGACCACCAATGAAATAATTTTAGCAGGAGTTACCTGAGATTTGAAAAAATTTTAGGGGTTTCTTAGGGGTAAAAAGGGTTGAGAAAGGTTGCTTTAGGATGAAGCTTTGCACTGTTCGACCCCTTTTAGCTGGGCATACCACCCGGCACTTTTCAGCAACCACCCAGCTGTTTTTGGAGTGGTTACTGATGAGTTAGATCACAATATAGGGGCTTGAAAAAGTTTCCTGGTTGAGCTTTGCTTTGTGTTTGGACTACATTTGCAAACCCAACTCCAGCCAAAACATTTGTTTTATAGCATTATTGGAGCGAGTAGAGGTCAGATCCTCATCTCAGGGTATTTATCTTTGATCCATTGCTGGGATTTCTTCTCTTTTTCTGACACAAGAAGAGGGGAAATAGGGTCACTGTGACCTCAGTGAAGGTGAAAGATTGGGAGAGGGGGCTGTAAATGTCACAAAGAAGGTCTAACCAACTCAAAAATGGGGGGGAAAAAGTTTTGTTCAGGGTAGACTTTCAGTGATGATATATTGGCTTTCTAAACATTAATTGGGGCATTCGGGGTAGTATCCCCACCCCTTATCCCCACCGTGAAGGGAATGGCCCTCGAAGCAGAAAAGCATTCCTAAATGTCCTGCACAAAGTTCTGACTTTGACCCTACTGAACACCTTTTTGAAGAATTGGAACGTTTTGAGCCAGGTCTTCTCATCCAGTATCCGTACCTGACCTCACAAATTGGTTGAGAGTGGGGAATGTTAAAGCTACAAAGGAGCCAGCTTGTTCTGTAGGTGCATAGTGCAGGCAATGAGATCTTCAAGTTTTTAGCTCCCAATGCAGCGTTCTTCCTGGCCCCTTTTAACTAGGCACACCACCTGGAATTTTCAGTAACCACCCGGCTGTTTTTGGGTGGTTACTGATGAGTTAGGTCACAATACAGGGGCTGCCACCCACCTACAATTTCTTTCCACCCAACTTAAAAATTTCTGGGTTCAACACTGCCAATGTATTTGTTGGCGAGATCTTCTCATAGTGGTTCCTAGTCTTCATGTCATTACTAGGATTTACTTTGCTCCTAAAGGACTCCAAATGCAAAGCTTTTAGCACCTAGAATTTTTAGGTGGCCTCTCTTCCAAGGACTATCCAGGCTCAACCCTGCTTAGCCTTCAAGATCAGACCAATATGCAGGGAGTTGCAGCCCCGTGGGGGGAAAACCATGCAAACACTATAAGAGTAAGCATCATGTTATGGCCAGAATTTCTACCTGGAACCCTCGTTTTGTCACTATTTATGGCTTTTTTCTTGGTCCTGATCAATGTCTGGGTTAAACTGGGAGCAGATAATTGACCATATTCGGGTGTCTAAGAAATCTGGATGTGGTTTGATGAGACGTATGTTCAGAAAAAGCTTCAAGTACAATATAATTACTGGACCACAGAGTGCAAGGCGATGTATGTTGAGGCCGGGACTGAGATTGTTAACAGACTAGGCTTTCGTCATTTGGTATTGTGACTTGAAGGAAGATCTTTCCAGTGAGAACACCAACACCAGTGAGAGATCTGTGAAAATGGGCCCTTACCTCACTTGTGCTAAAGGCAATTGTTAATGTCAAGGAGTCGGAAATGAGCTGCTTCCCTTAAGTGCACCTGTCACTTGTGTGTAGACAATGTTTTGTTGGCTTGAGATTACATCCTATCTATTCATTAGACACTGATGACGTCACTCCTGAACTGGTGCCATTCTTTCCTTAGAGTGTTCTCCCCAGCCACTTTTAGCCGGGTGCACCACCCAGTACTTTTCAGTAACCACCAGGCTGTTTACTGAAAATTTAGGTCACAAGACATGTGACAAAGCTGCCACCCACCTACAGCTTCTTCCCACCCAGCTTAAGAAAATTTCTGGGTAGAATACTGCTTTACAAGAATAACTGTTCAGCCAACAAAACAGGGACCTTTAGTGACAGGTGCTCTTTAATTTATGATGAAATACCCCTGCTTGTTGAATGCGTGTTTTTTTGTAATGTTCATTTTTTTCTTTTTAATACCCGCAAGGCATTCATGAAATATTATGCAAGGAAATGAGACTGATGCTTTCTCTCGATGCCAGAAAAATGTATTTTTGCTAAAATGTCAGTGAAATGGGTTATGCTGACTTTGTAATCATGCCACGCACCACCATTTGTCTTTCACATCGTTATTAGGAAAGCTGTAATTTTAGATGTCGCCATCATGTTTAGCGAGCTTCAGACTGCGAGGGAAAAAGTGAACAAAAAGTCTTCAGAGCTGCCAGAAAAGTTTTTAGTTAAACGAATCGTCCGTCATTGATCAACTTTACCAGGCGAATCGCTCGTTAAGGGGCAAAGATTGCTAAAGGGCTGAAATATGCCTAGGACAGTTTATTGAACATTCTACGACTCAGAATAGTGAATGGGATCCATGATAGCGCCTGTCAGTAGCGCTGACATGGAAGACGCAGATTTCGTGCAGGTGCCATGGGGATAATTCTCTTCCATTTGATTCATATGGTTTGTCTTTGTGTAAGAAACTGGAACTCTTAGCAGGAAACTGCAGATTTCTTAAAGCGGAGCTAAACTCGCCTATCCCTGTTCCATCACAGCGCGCCGCCATCTTTCTTCTTCATGTAGGTGATCTTCGGCCATCTTGATTGGCCATGCCAGGATGATGTAATGGGAGCTCACCAGTCCCACTTCATCAGTGAAGTTGTAAGAGAGGAGAGGAATATTCTTATATATTCTGGACCAATCAGAAATCTTGGTTTGATCCCTCTTCTAGTGCCATGGGCACCATTTCCAATACTCCCCTTCTTATGTGCTCACCTTGGTAAAGGTTGGTGCACTTGAGCTTCTTGAAGGAACCTGGGAAAGCTGAGAACCCCAAACCCTGTAAGATTGTGTTTCTGCGCACTGCCTTATTCCCTTGAGGTTCGGGGTGTTTGACGTTCCCATGTTTCCTACAGGAACCTCAGTTCTGCTTTTGTTCTCCCATTGTCCAAGCTTGAAATGTCTTTGGATCCTGTTGCCATTGTTGGATGGGGTGGCTGCTATACAAGAGAGATTTCTATAGAGGGAAGCAATGGTGATATTAGCAGCTTCTCGTGTGTTCAGCAGCCTACATGCCCACTAGATGAAGAGGACCCCAAAACTGGGCACCTGGAAATCTATGAAAACAAGCCCAGCTGTTCCGGAAGCTGATTAGTCTTGGCGTATCTGAAACCCCATCCAGATGCAATGTCCCCTTGGAACCTGGTGGCATCACTCAGGGCCCATTTGCATCCGTGAATGCATGCCTTATCGCATTTCATGTACCCACTGTTAATGGCATGTGACACAGTTGTGTTGCATCGTACCATAATGTATGGTAACATACTACCATGTGTGGTGAGCTGCACAGCAAAAATACTGCATGGATGTTTTTTCATCATTCATGGTGCCTCAGGACAGACAATGTGTATGGGGCCCTTAGGCTGCAGCCTTCTGGATATTATTTGTGTTTAGGTGACAGGTACACTTTAACAGAAATGTCAGTTCCTGTATGAATGAAGGGTGCAGCGTGGTAATTGGGCATTGCCTCACCTCTGACGTCACATCATAAATAATTCCCATACTGATTTGCACTGCGTATCCCCCGTCCATCATTCCTCATTGTACATAAATTTGTGTTTTTCTTTATTTTAACGTATTTAATTTTTGCTTCGGCGATTTTTAGTGTCCGAACATCTCAATAAAACTTAAATATTAAATTTTTGTGACTTTTTCTTTCTTCCTCATCAAAGTTTTTATCTCTTTTATATATTTGATAGTCTTTCTGACAAAATTTCTGCCCCGACCTTTGTGTAGTCCCGAGCCGTAATTGTGGGCCAGGCCATCATTGTGCATTCCAGCTCTTCCTGTTACATTCTCTGTAGAATAAAATACACCGGGATGGCTGGAGCTCCTCATGATGGGCACAGAAGGTGTGCAGATCCAGGAAATCAGCATGGGATGGTGGGAGACTCTCATTATGGGCACAGTAGGTATACAGACCCAAGAAATCAGTACAGGGAAGGTGGAAACCAGTAAAACTGGGGTTAGCATTGTGCAGATCCAAGAACTCAGTGCAGAAATGGTCGGTTTGCCTCATGATGGGCACAGCAGGTGTAAAGACCCAGTAACTGATCATGGAGATAGTGGGAGCCCCTCAGAATGGGCACCGCATGTGTACAGACCCAAGAACTCAGCACGAGTATGGTGGGAGTCCTTCAGAATGGGAAAAAGCAGAGCTTCAGACACAGGAATTTAGCACAGGGATTGTAGGAGTTCCACATAATGAGTGCAGCAGGCGTACAGGGACATTAGGAGCCCCCTCATAATGGGTAGAGCAGGTGTATTCAGCATAAGTATGGCGGGAGTTCTTCAGAATGGGAAAAGCAGGGTTCCAGACCAAGGAACTGAGCATGGGTTTGGTAGGAGCCCCGCAGCAGGTGTGCAGACCTGGGATCTTAGCACAGTGATGGTAGAAGCCATTTGCAATAGGTACAACTAGTATGCAGACCCAGGAAATCTGTATGGGGGCGATGGGAGTCCCTTATAATGGATACAGCAAGTGTACAGATCTAGGAACTCAGGATGTGGACAGTGGGAGAACCTTTTAATGGGAACAGCAGGGTGTGCAGACCTGGGAACTCAACACTGGGGTGATGTGAGCTCTTTAAAATGGGCACAACAGGTGTACAGACCAGGTAACTTGGCAAGTGGATTGTGGTAGAACTTTATAATGGGCATAGCAGGTGTGCAGACCTAGGAACTCACCACATGAATGGTGGGCACCCCCATGGGCCTAATTTGTTAAAGCTATCCAAGACTGGAGAAGATACATTTTCACCAGTAAACCTGGGTGATCCAAAAAACCTGTTTTTTTTTAAAGTAATTTGCTATTTATTAACAAATGTTTTCTATCCTGGACTAGATAAATTCCAGGTTTTCTGGATCACCCAGCTTCACTGATGAAAGTGTATCTTCTCCAGACTTGAGGAGTTTTATTATCAGTAACAACAAAGGATAGCAAGGTACTTTATTGAAAAAAAAATGGCCATTATTTATATGTAGTGATAAAGAAATCTAAAATGTTTTCAGGATTTTAAGAGCAAAATAAAAAATAAACTATCGAGCTGTTTCCTATGTTGTTGTTTTGTTGGCATCTTACAATCGTATGGAGGACATATAATAGCAGGACACAGAGATGAAAGCCTGGGATGAAAGTTCCCTCTCCCCTCCTCTGTTCCCTATACACTGGCCGGATTACACAACTTTACAGACTTGAAAAGATTTCACAGCCACAAAACTTCTTGATGGCCATCAGAGTCCGAATGAGACCCCATTAAATCTTACTCCAGAATCTCCGGAACGCTGGAGGTGGCCAGATAATGAAGGCAACTCCGAAACAAAGTGACAACAGGAGACTAGGAAAAACTTCTCTCTTTATTCCCATACAAGACAAAACAAAAGGAAAGAATACGGTGCGCCGGGCAAAACCCGCAACGGTAATCCGATTGATAAACCTGGCAAAGCATTACTGGAACCGTTTGGTGAATATGGTGACTGGAGTTGTTACAATGTAGAAAAATAAATAGGATTTAAATAATGAGGAGCCTTGTGGTCGGTGAAGAGTGTCTAGTAGAAGACATCCTTAAATAATGGCACTGGATCCCCCTCGATGGCCAAGATTTCGGTTCTTCTGCGATCCGGAGATAGTCATCTTAGAACTGGAAGGAAAAAAAATGTTTCTGTTTTAATTTACAACCTATATTTGGTTTCTGTAGGTGCTAGAAATATTCTGTTCCCCCTTTTTTAATTCATGGCAATGGTTTAAAGCCCAAGATTGGCCGCCATTTTGTTTTTTGAAAACATTCTAACTGACAAAGAAAAAGTTACTAAAATTCCATCAGGTATACTTCGGCCCCCCACTGGACCCGTACTAGAGTTGTGTCTGCTCGCCCATTTACACTTGGTCCTTACTAAGCATAAATGTTTGTCACAAAACCCCATATGGCCATGTTTACCCTTTTAGAACAGGACGTGTCTAATCACACCACAAACCTCCCAAAAACAAAGATTTCCAAGGGGGTTCTTTTTCTTATACACATGAACCAAACTTCAATACAATTGTGACATGATCAAGCCATCAGCATGATTTATGAAAGCTATCCAAGGTTGGAGAGGATACTCTTTCATCAGTGAAGTTGGGTGATCCAACAAACCTGGAATGGATTTCTCAAAAGTAATTTGCTATTTATTAGCAAATGTTTTCAATCCTGGAGCATATCCATTCCAGGTTTGCTGAATCACCCAGCTTCATTGATGGAAGTGTATCTTCTCCAGCCTTGGAGAGCTTTAATAAATCAGGCCCATTGAGTGTCCCATAACTTTTCTGCTCACTTACCCTGCGGCCGCACCCCATGCCACTTTGAGCTCCAATTCTGTCGATTCGCGACCCGAAGCAGTCGGATGATCTCCTCATGCTGCGGGGAGCGTTCAGCAGTTCTCTCAGCTTGTTCCTTAATGGCGACGACTTCTCTTGCTGTACCCAGGATCCTCTGTTGTATGTCATGTCTGCCCCGGTCCGGGCTGCTTCACCAGTCCAGGATGGTGCTGCGTTTGAAGAGTCAGAAGAATCATAATTTGGAGCGAATAAATCTTGAGCTGGAGCTTCGGCATCTTCTACCGGGAGTCTGTCTTCTAAACGTTCCAAGAGACCCTGAGAAGCAGAACAGATCATGTGATCAGACAGGGAAACATGCAAGAAGTCCACTTTTGAGAACTTTTACTTATACCATATCATTATACTCTATCAAACTACATGAGTTTAAAAAAATTGATAAAACAAACTCCCCAAAATACACCCCCCAAATAGAAAACAAAATGTCACCCTCTAAAAACCTTCAAATTTCAAGCGGTCATTAGGCAAAGTTTGAGATTTTTCCTCTTTGATAAAAATGTTGATTTTTGTGATAAAATCAATCTATTTTCTATCAGGCCATTCATACCATGTCCCCATTTTTCCCTCTTTTTTTGTTCCCCTTGATGAACACGCAAGCCCACAGTTAAAGCTGAGATAGTTTTGCGGATGAAAATCTAGAATAAAATTATAACCACGGTATAAAAATCATTTACACAATAATTATACAATATATCAATATAACATATTATTAATGCAAAAGTAAAATGCAACACTTTATGGGTACCATTACCAAATATTTTAAATCCAAGCTATGTTAATTTGTTTGAAAGACTGCTGATCTCTCAGTAAAAAACTGTTTTTGTGCATATCTGAGCAATTTGCAATTTTGTGCAAAAATAAGTTTTATTTCTCTTAAATGTAGGTAAAAGGGAAATTTTGGCAAAATTTTACCATCATTAAATTGCATTTTAGTCATTGAGAAAACAAAATAAAAGTGGCTTTTGGTAATTTTTAAGAACCAGTGGACTTTGCATAGCTTTTCAGGATTATGAATACTCCAATGCCTATCCTAGACGTGTTGGCATCATTTTATTATTTTCCAAAACAATTTTTCAAAAAAAATACAGATAAAGGAAAGAAAGGATAACAGTAATTTAAGGTGACATTACACAACGATCACAATATACAGAAAGAAAAGCAAGCCATCATCTGCCTGTATGAAATGTACTTTGCTTTGAAGCCCCGACCTCCGCCACCATACCAGCCCTTCCCCCGCATAAAAAATTGTCATCTCCAGATGATTTCTCCAAATGTGTCCGTAGTTCGGCTGACCTTAGAGAACAATTTCTCAGACTTTTGTCCCTGTGTATGATTAGATCATTACCATTGGCGATTGAAGTTAGTAATGAAAATGTCAGCATTAATATTGTATGGAGCCTTCTAAGTATCCTTGGTGATGTCTGAATCTTTGAAGAAAATGACATGGATTTGGGTGAAATACGACGCAGCAAAGAGCATGGATGGCATGTAAGATGTCAATATTCAGAGAACCACAAGATTTCAGCAATGTGATACATTGCAGCAAAATATGATTTTTATTTGTATTTATCAATTTACTGAAGCATATTCACTACAGATCGCGATGACTACCATGCAGATCTGCTAAATTTACCAAAATTTTCACTGAGTGATTGAATTTTAGACTGCACTGCATTGCCAAAAATGTTGCATTTGTTTTAATTTTATTAGGCAGTCCTGGTGCAATGCACAATACTGCTACATAAAAAAGAATAAAAAATATAATAAAATAAAAAAAAGCAAAAACCTCTGAATGGCTCCCTATGTATGCTAACAGTCTCAGAAGACTCACTCTCTTAAAGAGATGGGAAACTCATCTGTCTAGAATAGAACTCCCAGCCTGTGTACCAACGTGAAATAAATTAATAGCTACAATAATTTCTCATCCATCATGTCACTACAATATATAAAAACATTATATATTCCCTCTATCATTCTCAAATCAAAAAGTTAAATTCCTATTGGCATCATTTCATCAATATTAAAAGCAGAGGTGGCAAAAATGAGTCATTTGATTTGGAAATTTGGGTAAAATTTTTGTAAAATGTCACACATAATATAAACAAATCTCTAAATACCCACGAAAAAAAAAATTTAAATTTCACCCTCTAAAAAAAAACTTAATTTTCAAGCAGTTAGTGAGCAACGTTTGAGATTTTGATTAAAATGCTGCTCCACAAGTTAGAAATTTTGTAATAAAAACATTTTCTTTGACATCAGTACGTTGATTCCAAATTGTAAGCTTCTGTTTTTTACTCACTCTTGTTTTCATTCCCCTTTGTTTGCTCCCCTTATTAGACACCTAAGTTAAAGCCGACCAGTAAATGGTGATAGTTTAAGGAGTGAAAATCCCCACAATTTTTTTTACAATATAAAAATCATATACACAATATTAATAATATAATATAATAATAATACTAATAATATAAAAGTAATATAATAATAAAATAAATAATATAATGTGCCTGCAGTAAAATCAGCTGATTTTTATAAAAAAAAAGATATAAAATAAACATAAAGCTCAGCAATAAGAACACATAATGCTTTGGATAACCGGCATTGTATAAAAATAAAACAACCATAACAAAATATCCTCATGGTAATGCGATGTGCGTGTGATATACAAAATTAGAAATGACGGTTAATTTTTTTTTCTATCAAACAATAACTGGTAATATAATCGGAACAATTAGAATTTGTTTTTTAAATTGTTTTTATGCCACTTTGGCTAATATTCGTTCTGACTGCTTTCTACGTTCATACAGCTGCACTGAGCCATTTATTAGTTGCAAAGCTGAAATCCATTTTGAGAATACATTTTTCCAATTTTGTCCTATTTGTGTATCCCTTTTACTAATATTGAGTCTTAAAACCACACTGACAATAATAAATTTTGGTAAATCATACAATATCCTACGACATGAACAATATCCTAATATCATATGCTAATAATGGGCAAATTTTATAATAATTGGGCAAATATTGGCCAATCTGCTTTAGCACCCAATATCTGGTAACAGAACAATGGCCCACATTTGGCATCACACAACTTCAAAACCTTATAGAAAATCCTTTTGATTGATCTGGAAACATTGGAATAATTCTAGCTGTTAGAGAACTATACTCAGCGTATTGTTCTGTAGGATTTTAGTATTCATCACTCATGGTTTGATGTCCATGGTTTGATCTGCTAAGGTCCCTAGAAGGACAGCCAACCATTGAGCAGTGGTGACCAAGACCCTGAATGTCTCATAATGGTGCCATGTGGCCAAATTCTGTTTTGCTAATGTTACGGCTCAACTAGAATCTCAATTGGCTTTGTGTTGCGGAGGTGCCTGGTATCAACATGTTGATGATAAGATAACAGATTTCACAGTATTTTAGATAATTCCCTGACAATTTCATCAACCATCCCGTATAAAGTCTACATAGGGTTGGAGCTACCAAAGCATTGGGTGTGACCACCATCAATAATAAAAGTCTGGTATATTCTACAGGTCAGAATGAAGATCACACCAATGGTTTATTGCAACCTGTCCAGATGTGATTAAATGGCACAAGCATTCTAATTTTCACTGCTGTCATATAAATGGTAAAACTACACTGGGTTCTTCTGTCCTGTCCTGTCCACCTCCTAGGTTTGTTTGTTTTCTATGCCCCTCTTTAATGAGGATAGACAAGATAATATAAGAAGCATATAACAATATTAGACAATAATGTAAAGTATTATCTGTATAGCCAAAACATCTTAATATAATCAGAAAGGATTCTTGGGGTCCATTGCTCTTGGTGACCATTGTCATTGGAAGTTAGGACAAATCCAAAATCTGAGTCATTGAACAGGTTGTTGGGAGAAATCTTCCAAAGGAAGGGTAGGGTACTCACTAATTTGATAAACACTTCAAGAGCAGGTGAAAGGTTGGAACCTAAATGCAAAAAGGCTTATTTATCTGTATCATGCCAACACAACCAGTGGATCCAACCGAAAGACCCAACGAGGTGGAAGGGCTATGGTTTCCACCTCACTTTCCCTCGCACTTTTACCACCCTGTCCAGTAAAACTTCAACATGTTGCCAATAATAGAAATAAGGCCATAGGGTCACCCTAGTAAGGGTAATAATAATAGACCCTTCATCTTCTAGACTTGGGGATAGTTGGCACCTCTTTATCCTCCATGCTTTTTGCTCCAGCCACCTTTCTTACCTTTAAATCTGACAAGTCTGAAGACAGGGGGGAGTTGTACACCGGACCTCCTTGGACTTTGGTCAATGCCAGGAGCAGCAGAACAAATGTCAAATACCCAACGAATGAAGTGCCCATTGCCCTCGGTGGTTGTGCCTTTTTCGTTCCTTGAACCTGAATCCCTCTCCTATAAGCTGGCTTTTCGTCCCTGTTTTATCTGCTGGCCCAGGCTACATCTGCTTTTATATAGGTGCCACCCTGACACAAGCCTGTCCCAAGCATGAACTCATCTGCATTCCAGCACTTCCGAAAAGATAAAGAAGCTGTTTGCAGGCCAACAGAAGATTCCCTTTTAAAGTTATCCCAGCCCGACTTTTGCACCACAACCGGCCTAGGAAGCTACTGGCCCACTTGACCGGACTGACCCGCTTCTTGCCGCCTGGCATTCCTGAGTGAAGAGCTTTTCTCACATTCGGGGTCTTTCCTGCCTCACCTCTGTGGATACCTGCATAGTTTTTAGGTGGCTCATGGAAAATAAGAGGCAATTCAACCTTTTCATTGCCATCCCGTAATGGTCAGGATGGGCATGTGACACAGCCGGGCATGTGACTGCACCATGAGGAAACTATCTGAGCTATTTTTCTTGTGGGACATCTGCACGTCACATGTTCTGTGCCATTATCAAAACATGGCTGAATACCCGCACCCCGTCATCATAGGACAATTAAAGAATACCCTGACAATAATCTGAATGTGAAAATGAAATTTCCATTTTTTATGATACAAAATTACGTAAAATTTTACAAATGGGCAATAGAATTGTGCCCATTGTGGACACTAGCAGAACCAATCCAAATGTAGGGGAAATTAGGCTCTTATTGTACTTTTCCAAAATCTGAGTAAGGTTCAAGTAAGATCCCATCATGGGCTTGACTTTTATTCATTCTCTATTTGTATCAGAGAAACCACTCCCTGTTTGCCCCAAGCAGTGGCAACAAGGTAATTGCACCAAGCAACAGCACACCTCTTCTCTTCTCGGGGACATCCTTCAATAGGTAGGAGCAATATAATAAATACAGTGTTGTTCTAAGAGTTTATTCTTATCGATTTACAAAAAGGCAAAGGGAGCTTGTATTCAGAATGACCACCCTTGGCCTTCAAACCATCATCAGTTCTTCTAGGTACACCTGCAGGAATTTTATAGGGTTATAGGTGTATGATTGGCCATTTATACCTAACAGCTGCTAATTATCATTGTCATGTAGGTTGTCACATGATTATTGAACCCAAAAACACCTGCGTGGGGGGCTAAAACTGGGTGAGGAACAGCCAAACTTTACTCCCAAGGTGAGGTTGTCACAGGTCATACACCATGGCAAGACTGAGCAGAGCAACAAGGTAGGTACTACAACAGCAAGGCAAAGATTTCAAAGCAGACTGGGGTCCAAATATGAGCCGGTGAAGCTCTTTTGAAGATGCAGAAAGAAAGGTGCAACGTTGAGGACCGTAGACCTAATGGTCGGCCAAGGAAACAGTACGACAGATAAAATACACATGGTACCTTCTTTCTTTGAAATCAAAAGATGTCGAACAAGGCCATCAGCTCATTACTTCGGAAACCAATTGGACCCAGGTACTCCCACCTACTGTTCGGAGAAATCTGGCCAAAAGAGGTCTTCATGGAAGAATTGTGGCCTAAAAGCCACTGATGTGGAAACAAGACCACGCAACCCAACCGGTACAGAAAAATGGCAGCAGGTGCTCTGGACGGATGAATCCAAATTGAATATTTTCGGCTGGAGCAGAAGGCAAATTTGTGCACCTGAAGGACTGCAGATCAGAACATTGAGTGGCTGCAGGCAATAAAGAAGCATGGTGAAGGTTCCTTGCAGAATTGGGGCTGCATTTCTGCAAATGAAGGTGGGGATTTGATCAGGATTAATGGAGACCTCAATGCTAAAAGATACTTATGATGCAATTACCACCATCGAGGAGGCTACCATCGGGGAGGCATCTGATTGGCCCCAAGTTTACTCTGCAGCAGGACAATAACCTCAAATATACAGCGGATGCCATTAAGAACTATCTTTGGGGTATAGAGCAGGAGTGCCCAACAGGTGGATTGAGATCCAGCAATAGATCGCAAAGGCAACGTGAGTAGATCGCAGAGCCCTGCCTTTCAAAATAAACTCTACCGCACACAGGAGTTATTAAATTCAAGTTTTTATTGTCGGTAGATCATTTTGACTTGGTCATGTTAAAGGAGTTTGCAAGCCAAAAAAGTGTGGGCACCCCTGTTATAGAGGAACACGGAATCCTGGAAGCGATGGTACAGCCCACACAGAGCCCAAATCTCAAGATCATGGAGTGTGTCTGGGATGACGGATTTGGGGCAGCCCCCATCCACAGATCTGGAAATGGTTCCCCAGGATGTTTAGAACAACCTACCAGCCGAGTTCCTCTAAAAAAAGGTAATTTGTGAAATATTTCTTACTTTACAGCATTTTTCACATAATTGTTTTCATGCATTAGCTCTGCTTAAAATTCCAGTAAACTTTTTGACATTCATTGGTATTTGGAGCCTTTTTGAATACAGACACTGCCCCCTATGGATGGAGCAGATCACTTACATTTCTTTTCATTTGCCTAATAAATTACACATTTGGGAAGTCAAGCAAGTGTGATATTTAGGTCTCTGGATACTTTGCCTTCTCTTATGCTATTATTTTTATTAATAAACAAGATTTATACACAACATATTTTGCAGTGCTGTACATTAAATGGGGGTTGCATATGACAGATACAGACAGTGACGCAGTTCTTCTGCACATTGCATTGACTTTTTTTCATTTAGGAGCTGCAAAACGCTGATATTTCCATACCCGTGGCATACCCCTTGGCAGAAAAAGGGAGGTGCAGGCACTGACCATGAGAGCCCTGAAATTGTCTCTTCCACACAACACCACATTGGCCAGATTACCAAAGTGGAATTGAAAGGGAAGCTACAAAGAAGTAGCCAATATCCCAATATATCAATGTAGATGCCCAATATAGAGGTGCCAATGTACCAATATAAATACCCACTATGGAGGTACCAATGTCCCAAAATACCAACATAAAACCCCAGTATGGAGGTACTAATGTAAATGCCCACTACAGAGGAGCCATTATTCCAAAATACCAATATAATTACCTAGTATAGAGTAACCAATTTCCTAATATGCCAATGTAAATACCTATTATAGAGGTGCCAGTGTATCAGTATCTCAACCCAGCGTAGAGGTGCATTGTATCAATGCACCAACATAAATACCCAGTATAGAGGTACCAGTGCCCTTAAATACTAATGCAAATAATATTATAGAGGTACCAATATCTCGATATACCAATATAAATACCTAGCATAGAGTAACCAATGTCCCAATATACCAATGTATAGTATAGAGGTGCCGGTGTACCAATATAATTGCCCAGTATAGAGGTGGCATAGTACTAATGTAGTTATAGATAAGAATTAAACTTTGCCAACTGGTGGTAAAGGATTGTAAGGCCTTGACTGGCCAGATGCCGGTGCTGCCCACTATGGGGTATTATGGGAGCTATATGGGGGTGGGTGGTACGGATGGAGGACTGGTCTCATTAATTTGGCTTTTCATTTAGGACATAGGATCTGGGATAATCATACCCCTACTATGGCAGATACTCATACCCCTACTATGGCAGATACTCATACCCCTACATACTCATACCCCTACCATGGCAGATACTCATACCCCTACCATGGCAGATACTTATATGCTGTCTTCCTCTAACTTACATATCACAACAGTAGGAGTGAGAACACCAAAAAGTTGCCGGGAACAATGCCAACCAATATGGCAACCATTAAAGTCAATGTATGTAGTCTGCCAGCCCCAACATTCGGGGTTTATTTTTATGAATGGACTTTTTGCAACCTTATTTTATCTTTACAGAACATTGAAGTCTCCCAGCGCTGAATTCCCCTCGGAATGATCACATGTCGCCATGTCAAAGTGTACAATAAATATTTATTATGATCTATGGAGTGATTTTTACAAATGCTTTTTATAAAACATCAAATAAATAAATATGTATCAATAAATAAATAAATAAATATGATCTGTCATAAATAGTAAGAAATGCCGGGGGGTGGGGTGGGGGGGGTCCTCCTCACGTGGGGTGCTATTTTTTGCCAGGTGAAATCCTTCGGGATCCTGCAAAGAGAAGAAGGAGAACATTTAGATTCATCAGATTCATGGGATTGTGTACAAAAACATCAGAATAATACAACACTGCAGCCAAAACATTCTCTTGGATCTGTGTCCCCAATGGAAAGATCCGGCTTACTTCCTGTCCTGGTGACACCTTGTGTGTCAGGGTGTTGCTGGGTGTCACCGGGAGAGAAAGTGAGGGGACATTTAGGGAAAGATGGGGAAAAGTCAAAAATTCTATTATATATTCTTGTTCAAAGACCAACATAATAGCCAGACAATTATATATTTCAGAAAAAGAGAAGAGCAAGAATCGGCATCAATTAAATCTAAACCTAAGAATACATATAAAATGTCACATATTGCACATTACCAGTTCTAAAATGTGGTGGCTGTATTATTGTGTACAGTCTTACCCCCATAAATCCCCCCTCCACAATCTTACCCCCATAAATCCCCCCTCCACAGTCTTACCCCCATAAATCCCCCTTGCACAGTCTTACCCCCATAAATCCCCTAAGTCCCCTTCCACAGTCTTACCCCCATAAATCCCCCTTGCACAGTCTTACGCCATAAGTCCCCTTCCACAGTCTTACCCCCATAAATCCCCCTCCCCCCACAGTCTTACCCCCATAAATCCACCCACCACAGTCTTACCCCCATAAATCCTCCTTCCCCAGTCTTACCCCCATAAATCCCCTTCCACAGTCTTACCCCCATAAATCCCCCCACAGTCTTACCCCAGTACTTTTCCCTTCCTCTTAGAACCCCATAAATCCTTCCTCCAAAGTTTTACCCCTCTATATTCCCCTTCCAAACTCATAGCCCCCATTTAAACCCCATCCACAGTCTTACCCCCATATACCCCCCACTGTCTTACCATTGCAGCCCATCCCGCTCACAGAGTCGATTCGGTCGATTCTTCTCCCGAAACAATTGGATCCTCTCATCATCTTTGTGTTCTGCAGTGACCGTAACCCTTTCAGGATGTCGTTGGTGAGGGGGAAGGGGTTGCCATTGGTGACGGTAGAATCCTGCAGGGGGGCTCCACTATCAATCGGTCGTTGTATTGGACCCTCCATTGCTTCAGGGCTTCCTTCCAGTTCCTGCAGCTTCTCTTCCAGTCTTCCCAGTAAGCTCTGAATGCAGAACAGAGAATATTAATTGTAAGCTCCATCCTGTCAAAGTATAATGGAAGTTTTTTTATGCCTGTTATCTGTGTGAGAAGGCTCTGATGGGAGCTACCTTGTCCCTATCTGCTGCTAACACAGGAAAATTAAGGCAAATTAAACGTTTATTAGTTCCACAAATGCAAATTTGCTCTTAAGGTTTCCCAATAGAGGCATCCAATCACACTTCCTCTGATATATTCCAACAAGTTCTATCATTCCCACTGGATTTGTAGCTTGGGAGTAAAGATGAGTAAAAAAAAAACTCTGACAAAAATTGAAAATTTTGACAAAATTTTTTGTCAAATTGATTAAATAAATTGTCAAAATAAGAGTCAAAAAGGACGGCAACAATGCTCAACATGTGCGGGGGCAAGTGAGGGGGTTTGGAAGCTCTGATTTATAATCCTGAACCCGTCCTTGTACCACAAAAACTGCTCTTCAAAACTTTTTGTTTTTCAAAAATAGCAAAAACAGAGAATGAAAAAATAATTAAAACAACTCAAAAAATAATAAACAAGAAAAAAATTCATTAGATGCAAAGAACTTGAGTTAAATATTTAAATTCCTGAAACAAAGAAATCTACCTAAATAAAATAGAAAGTTATTTTTTCTTAAATATTTCTGTAAAAAAATTGGCAATTTTGCAGCATTGAATTTACTGAAATCCCAGCAGTCATCCCTATTGGGGATCAGTAGAAGGTGGAAGTTAGACTGGTGACAAGTTTAGCGTTGGCTGTTAATGATCCGCCGTATCTGGAGCCGAAACGACCGAACACCAATGGGGGCTATTGTAGCCCCCTGAGTGGGGTGCTCCCTGCTGGTCTCCCTCCATCCCATCTCCATAGAATAAAGCTGTCCCTGTGCAACAATTATTCCTAAAACCGTCACCCGAGGCGATTACAAACGACCGTTTGGGTTGACTGAGCATCGGTGCAAAGCTTTGCACAGCCTGCAGATTAATGATCAATTTGCAATAACTTATTCGTAATTAATTTTTGGTTGCTAACCCTTTGTCGGCTGGCCCCTCATTTACACACTTTATCCGGTGTGAATGGCGATGGCCATACAATGAGATTTGCCCACCAGGGGGGTTAATCATTTGCTACTAAGCCCCCCCCCATTCCCATCCCCCGGGCAGCCGAGCCCTCATATGTTCTTTGTTGGGCATTCAGCCAATAGCCCATGCCACTCTAATTGCTTCTCCTACACCAAACGCTGCACTACACCGGGCTACCGGGGAGCAGACAGCACCCCCATCATTGCATGGCTCACCTTAAAGGAGTCCAAGTCGCTGGCTGTGTCCTGATCTGTGATGGGAAGAGTTCTGGAGGATTGTAGGTGGAGAGAGACCAGAACAAGAGAGATGCAGAGGAGGTAAGCCTTCCACTCCATGGTGATTGGGGGATTAGAGGTTCTGATGTCTGTGCTGGTTCTGTGTGTGAATAGATCTGTCCCAAGTATACTCCTTGTATACCAGATGTCCTGATACCCTCTGTGCCTACTGGTACCCTCTTTATACTCCTGGTACCCTCTACCTGTCCTTATATACCTCCTGGTACCCTCTACCTGTCTTTATACCCCTTGTGGTATCTTGGTTCCCTATGCAAGTCCTGCTGTCTCACTTCCTAGTACTCTATGCCAGTCCTGATATCTCAGTGCCCTCTCTCAGTGTATTCTCCTCTCCAGGTGCCCT
>NC_092868.1:56586982-56594510 GCF_032062135.1 Pyxicephalus adspersus
TATCTCAGTGCCCTCTCTCAGTGTATTCTCCCGTCCAGGTGCCCTATGCCAGTCCTGGTATCTCAGTGCCCTCTCTCAGTGTATTCTCCCGTCCAGGTGCCCTATGCCAGTCCTGGTATCTCAGTGCCCTCTCTCGGTGTATTCTCCCATCCAGGTGCCCTATGCCAGTCCTGGTATCTCAGCCCCCTCTGGGTGTATTCTGCTCTCCTGGTGCCCTATGCCAGTCCTGATATCTCAGTGCCCTCTCTCAGTGTATTCTCCCGTCCAGGTGCCCTATGCCAGTCCGGGTATCTCAGTGCCCCCTCTGGGTGTATTCTGCTCTCTTGGTGCCCTATGCCAGTCGTGATATCTCAGTGCCCCCTCTCAGTGTATTCTCCCGTCCAGGTGCCCTATGCCAGTCCTGGTATCTCAGTGCCCTCTCTCAGTGTATTCTGCTCTCCTGGTGCCCTCTTAGAGCTCCTTGCAGTGCCCTGCTCTCTCCCTCATATATACCCGGTGCAGTGACCTAAGCTGGGATGTTATCTGCACCCTTATCTGGACACATTCCCCAGGCTGCGGATTTCCTTATGAGGACCTCCTTTGCCAGGAATGTACGGCCCCCCAATTGATGACTCCCCAGGTCTCAATCCAATTCCTGATCCCGGATGCAGAGTCCAGGTATTAATCCCTTCCCAAAACACGCCTAAATTTGGACATTTCCACCGCCGACGTCTTATAAGAAATTACGTTTTTTTTTCTTTTCTTCTGAAAATAATTAATTAGATATTTTTTTTTTGCAGCTTTCTGTCCTGTTTTTATTTTTACATAGCTGACGTCCGCAGGCTGGAAGGATTAATGAATGAATTGTTCTATTATGTTATGGAAATGTCAGAACGTTGTGTGCCGGTACAGACAGAACCGGGCCGCTCCCCGGGATCAATGGATGGAATGTACAACTAATGGGCCGGCGCTAGAACTTCTGGACTCCTAATAAATAATGGATGGATAGATAGATAGATAGATAGATAGATAGATAGATAGATAGATAGATAGATAGATAGATAGATAGATAGATAGATGATAGATAGATAGATAGATAGATGGATAGATAGAGGGATAGATAGATAGATAGATCTCCATTTGTATAAAGATTGAAGGATCAATGAATGTGAGAACGATTGATAGATATTAATTTGTAAATATTGTACTGTATATAGAGGAGAGGGACTCTCCTGGCTAAAGTTTGAGGTTTTGGGGTTTCTATGAGGGGTGCAGATTATTTTAGGGTCATCCTAGGGGGCTAGATCAGTGTTTCCCAACTTTTTTAACATTGAGGAACCCTTGAAATAACTTTCATGTCTTTATGGATCCTCCTTCTATAATTATCATATCCACAGATCACAGTACATTAGTGTGGTGGTCAGTGGGATGAATTCCTCTTACATTGCTGGCCAGTGGGAGGAATGTCACCCTTACAGATAGATAAAATGATCATTGGTGTCACTTATCCTGGGAGGTTTCTGTGGGCTCCATTGCTGAAGGAGGATCCCTGGATGAGAGATATTGGGTCAGATGAAGGGTCATGGTACCTAAAGTATTATTTTTGTTTTCCCAGCAGAAAGGTTTTCCTATTGTTTTTTTTTCCATGCTACGTATCATTATTACCCCCAGTTGGTTTTTGGGTATTCAATGGGTGTCCTCTGCTGTTATTATTCTGTATCACAAATAAAGTGAATGATTTGCATACGGTAATAATAATAATTCACAGAAATATTTCAGAATGTGCAGAACTCAAATTCTCCTTTTCTGAGTCAGGGAATCAGATGCCATTGAACGTCGCCCCATCAGAAAGCATACGTAGGGTTGAAAGGCGCGCATTCGCCGCGTCACTCTTTGATATGGTAAAGTCTCCTGTGGCAGCGTCCGTCTCTTTTGATAAGAATTCTTTGAAGCGTCTGTACACTGGTACCAGGCCGACCCGCTGACCCGGCAGAGTCCTTGATATTGAAATACGACGGTCTGCCAATCATTGCGGATTCAGAATGCAGCGCCGCAGCGTTATCCAGGACATCACATTCTGCTTTATCACAGTCTGGATTTTACAAATCTGCACAGGGAATCTACATGGCGACTATGTAAAATCTGACATGTTTTATGTGTAATATTCCATTAATTCCTGCTGTTATGTGCTCAATAAATCTTTTACAGAAAGTTGCATATCCTTAATGCCCGTGGCTACAATTCATGCTCCGTGTCTTCATTTGTAGCCACCACATTGTGCTGTACAGAGCTGAGACTACAAGTAAGACCACGCCCATCTATTATACTCAATGCAAGGAATCATGGGACATGGAGTTTTCTTATAGGCAAGAAAGTGAAATTGCAGCCACTCTGCTGCCATCTAGTGTTCAGCCAGATGTAGTGATAACTACCAGCAGCCTCTGCATATTAGACCCACTTTAATGTCACTTCAAAAGTTTTCTTTTATTCTTTTTAAATCTCCGGAATTTATTATAATAAGCCCTGGTGATCCTGCCATGCATGTTTATGTTTTAGGATGGCAATGCTGTGTCAATATTTGTGTTGTCAGCCATGTGCAAGCAGCCATGCAGACACACATTGTACAGACATGGTCCACCATTGTCATTATATGCAAGCTGTTTGGCCATCCTTATGACCCAGAGATTCCACCCAGATAGGGCTAACCCGAGCCCAGGGCAGAGTGATGACATTCTAACAGGTGGGCATGTCCATGATGCCCTGGGCTCACAGGAAGTGGATGTGTGACACTGAGCTTCATTCATGCAGAGCTGGAAGGGGACGGTGATGGTTAGGAGGTGAGAAATGCAGCTAGAGATTTTTTTTCCCTCTTTTTGGAACCTAGTGGGCTATTTATTTTTGGGATTATTGGGATTAAATGTGAAAAAAAAGAATTTAATCAGGGACAGACATAGGGAGGTGCAGTGTGCAACTGCGTGAGGGCCCCAGACGCTTCTCAGCTAACAGGCACTTCAACAAGGGCCCCAGATCAGTTCTATTGGGGGGGGGGGGGGGCAGACCTAAGCCAATCAATGTATTTATATTATTCTGATATATCATCTATTATACCATTACACACAGTGTCATCCATGGAATGGTACATTACGGGCCTGATGGGGTTAATTTGCTCCAATTTGCTGTGCGCTCCTTTCACCATACATCTAAATTAGTTCTGTTCCCCCTGTACACAGCGAGGTCCGGGCCTGAGCCAATGACCCCAAATCCCCAGGAGATTGGCTCAGCCTTACATTGTCCTAATTGCCTTCCTGGGTGACACACCGAGCGTGCCGCTACCTTCCATGACATCAATTGTAACCGTTCCAGGGATCTCTATTAGTTTTATTTAATCACAGCGAAAGGAAAAGCGTAATATTGGGGGAATTAAATTCTGATTACAGTGTGACTAATGTCAGCTGTAGATTTATCATTGGAGGAGTGAAAAGTGCAAAGAGATCATTGTGATGAGTCAGATCGGGATTCGGCCACGCTGACTTCTTATCTGAGGTCACCGCTAATAATATTTTATTTAATGTCCAATTCATTCCCCGCAGAGGAAATCCAGCTGCCATTTATCAGAACGATATCATGACATTGCTGTGTTCTGGATTGCTGCATGGAAGGCTATCCTCTTCCAAAGAATATCCAGAAGCTGCACCGGGCGCAATACCGTTCTCAGCCACAAGGGGATCCCACAGAGGCTGAATTCTGCACAGGGGTCCATTAATGGCTTCATCCACCACTTACATCAGATGGGACAAATAGGTAGACACAGCCCAATAAGAACGATTGCTTGATAAACAAAAGAAACTGAAATGCAACTCCAACTCTACTCATTACGAGGCTATTGGTTCCACACATCTATTAATCTCAAGGTACCCAACATCTCCACGGTCCCCCATGCTATGCATATAAGTCCCCCACTACCATCCAGCATGGGACAATTCCACATGGGACAAGACCAACCTGAAGCCACCCAAAGGCCCTGCTCCCTATGCCTCATTGAAAGCATATATGACTCATCCAACCCAATACACAGCCTTCCTACCTACCAAACTACTTATCTAACCAATACACAGCCTACCTACCTACCTAACCACCTATCTAACCAATACACAGCCTTCCCACCTACCTACCCACCTATCCAACCAATACACAGCCTTCCCACCTACCTACCCAATACAAAGCCTTCTCACCTACCTACTCACCTATCTAACCAATACACAGCCTTCCCACTTACCTACCCAATACACAGCCTTCCTACCTACCAGACCACCTATCTAACCAATACACAGCCTTCCTACCTACCAAACTACTTGTCTAACCAATACACAGCCTTCCCACCTACCTACCCAATACAAAGCCTTCCCACCTACCTAACCACCTATCTAACCAATACACAGCCTTCCCACTTACCTACCCAATACACAGCCTTCCCACCTACCCAACCACTTATCTAACCAATACACAGCCTTCCCACCTACCTACCCAATACACAGCCTTCCTACCTACCAAACCACCTATCTAACCAATACACAGCCTTCCTACCTACCTAACCACCTATCTAACCAACACACAGCATTCCCACTTACCTACCCACTTATCTAACCAATACACAGCCTTCCTACCTACCTACCCTCCCATCTAACCAATACACAGCCTTCCCACCTACCCACCCACCTACCTACCCAATACAAAGCCTTCCCACCTACCTACCCAGCTATCTAACCAATACACAGCCTTCCCACTTTGCTACCCAATACACAGCCTTCCCACCTACCTAACCACTTATCTAACTAATACACATCCTTCCCACCTATTTACCCAATACACAGCCTTCCTACCCACCAAACCACCTATCTAACCACTACACAGCCTTCCTACCTACCTAACCACCTATCTATCCAACACACAGCATTCCCACCTACCTAACCACCTATCTAACCAATACCCAGCCTTCCCACCACTCCTCTTCTGCGGCCTCTCTTTGTAGTTCTCCTCATTGGCTTCCATTTCTCCATAGAATCAAATTCATCTCCTGTGCCTTGCCAATAAATCCCCCACAGTTATTGTCCCACTTACCTCTCTGACCTGGTAGAAAAATCCCCCCCAGCTGCGCTCTCCGCTCCTCCAATGACCTACTAATGACTTCTCATAACCTCCTCACACGCACAGCTCCAAGACTTTTCTAGAGCTGCCCCGACTCTCTGGAATGGTCTTCCTCATCCTATTCAGCTTGCTCTTACTTTCTGCTCATTTAAAAGAGCGCTCAAAACCCAACGCTTCAACCTCGCCTACCCGTCTTCTTGAACCCTCACTACTCCCCACCATTCCATATCCCCTCCTATTGTGTGATACTTCCCCTCCTCCTAGATTGTAAGCTCTTCGGGGCAGGGTCCTCTCCTCCTCCTGTGTCACTATCTGTCATTGCAACCCCTATTTATTGTACAGGGAACACAACATGAAATAGAATCTCTCCAAGACTGGAAATGATAGACTCATAGAGAGATTCCACAGCAGGAGATCCCGAAACGCGTTGGTGAATGATTTATAACTGATGTGTTAATAAAAGGGACACACCTGGGGCTCCATCGTTGTTCTGTTCTTCGTAACGGTCAGGGCTGAAGTCCTAAAATCAGTGCCACGACCTCACAAATGCCCTTCTGGCTCAGTGGGTACAAATCTCTATAGACACCCTCCAAAAAAGGGTGGCGAACCTTCCCAGAAGGGGGAAGGAGGGTATATACCCAAATGGGGCAACTCCATATTGATAGCCTTGGGTTTGGAATGGGTTGTCCTATAAGCTTGTATAGGTTTAAGGCACTGGAGGCCATTTGAGGGCTTTTAAACCCCAACTTTGCGCAAGTGGCTGCAGGGAAATAGGGTGACATCACTGGAGCAGGAAATGTGTTATTGGCAGGATTAATAAAGATATAAATAATATATGCTGAAACAAAAAACAGTTCTTACTTTGATATGGTGTTGGTTTATACCATCAATCTGCAAAAGTTCTTTAATTTATGGCTGACCACTAGATGGCAGCAGAGTGACTACAAAATCAGCATCCCGATGATAAGAAAACTCCATGTCCCATGATTCCTTGCATTGCGTATAATAGATGGGCGTGGTCTTACTTGTAGTCTCAGCTCTGTGGAGCACAATGTGGTGGCTACAAATGGAGACACGGAGCATGAATTGTAGCCATGGGCATTAAGGGTATGCAGCTTTCTGTAAAGGATAGAAGGGATTTGTGAGGATTTATTGAGCACATAACTGCAGGAATCAATGGATTATAACACATACATAGAGAAGTTGCCATATGGAGACAAATATAATAATTATTTTTGACTTTCGTAACGCTTCAATTTCCATCACTATTGTGCCATTTGTTGGCGTGGCTCCGGCTATCATTGGGCGTGACCTTGAACAAACACCACCCTCACCACCAGGGGCTCTGTAGACTCTCAGACTTAAAAGCCCCTCACCCTCTGATCATGTGACTACTCCAAGTTATTACAGATTTGGTCTCTGATCGGGTTTCTCTGATGTTTTCTCCGTGGAATACTTCTCTTCTTTCTGTAAACATTTATTAAAGCCATAATTGAATCTTCATCTCATAATGAGATTTCTGATTATTGGCTGGAGAAGCGACACATTACTAATTTCTTTGTGTGAAAACTGAAAACTTCATTTCATTTCACAGATCGTTCCTTTCAATTAACCCCCAAAGAGATTGGATCCCGCCAGGAATTCGCCGCTGTGGTGATGTCATCATTGTGGGTCAAAGCGCAATTACCGGGAATATAGATCGTGGGGTATCTGGAGGATAACGAGAGAGAAGATTGGAAGAAAACTTTATTTAAAGCTGAAGGAGCAGAAAAATTAAAAAAAACATTCATCCACTGGAATGACAACACAGCTGGGCCCAGGACACACCCCTCATATTCTGATTGGACAATGAAAGAGCAGCAGAGCACTGGTGAGCTCATCCTTCTGCTCCTTCTGCTCCTTTCTACCATTTGCAGCTGGGCAGGGTTAAAGCCTCTCACATTGTGATTGGCTAAAAAGTTACAATATTGCAGTTTGCTCACTCTTCCTCTCATTCCTCCTTCCTGCAGCAGACTGATGACATCCTTACTGCGGACAGCAGAGTTGAAGCTTTGGACAGTCGGAATAATTAAGTCTGAATAAATCTCAGATCATTACAAGGAAGAGCCGAGGTGTAAATTACGCCGAGAGGAGTCACCGCCTGCAAGAGCTCCTGTCATGTCATGGGGTCATGAATGGTCTTCTCAGCTGACAACCCTGCCTGAGCTGCACTGAAATCCCACCGAGGGTTGTCAGCTGCATCTGCCCTGCTGGCCTAAACAGTGACCCCTGGTGTCTGTATTTATAATAATAATATTTCTGCAGTCACTTCACTAGATGGTCAGAGACTGCAGACATAGTACAGGAGACGGTCAGAGACTGCAGACATAGTACAGGAGACGGTCAGAGACTGCAGACATTGTAC
>NC_092868.1:56597302-56685420 GCF_032062135.1 Pyxicephalus adspersus
ACTGCAGACATAGTACAGGAGACGGTCAGAGACTGCAGACATAGTACAGGAGACGGTCAGAGACTGCAGACATAGTACAGAAGACGGTCAGAGACTGCAGACATAGTACAGAAGACGGTCAGAGACTGCAGAGATGTAGGGATGAAATTTGGGGGTGGTTCCACCTTGGGTTGGAGGTTCATTGGACATTGAACTCATAATGCACTGCATGACCTCTGACCTCTGGCCAACAGGGTTACAATGGGCAATTAAAGCACACGGAATCCCAAGTGACATCGATGACCAAATATGGTCATATGACATCACCTGGGACTCCCTGGACTATTCCAGCAGCCAGGGAAATCCCTCAATGGGCAATGTGATTGGTGCTCGTGTCTGTATTTATTTCCTGTAATTTTCCTCACGGCATGGATTTGGTAATTTCTTCTCATTGCCCTGGGTTGGGGCAAATATCTGGGTGCCAATTTATTAAATAAGGCCACCATAAGCCCCGCCCCTAACAACCCAATCTGGGGGTCATTATGTCCCATCACATACTCAATGCGGCTCCCCCTGATGGATATTCTGTTCCCCCCCCCCTCTATCTCTGCCATTTATCAATAAATGAAATCTGTACAATCGGTGAATCTGATTTGCTGCTCTCAGCGTCCTCGCTCATTGACGCTTTTATTGGGTTTGGGATTGGACGGAGGACCCTAAACGTATCTCAGGAAAACCAGACACCGTGTCCGGAGGAATTACTGGCAGAGGGGTCACCGAGGAACACGAAAGGATGTCATGTGTACAAATAATGAGATTTCATTGGCTTAACCACTTCATGACAATGATTGTCATCCAGCATATGTATTCCCTGGGTGAATGTCAGTGCGGTGAATCACAGAGTATTCTATACAATGGACATTTATTACAATAAATTCTTCTTATCACTTTTTTATCTTGTGAGTCTGCAGCCGGCACTTTGCAGCCACTTCCTGGCTACATGCACCCTACAGGTGGGCTTACTTAGGGAAGGGGTCCGGATGATGTTAATGAAGGTTGCGGAATGATTGCAGTCGGTTCTGAGAATCTCCGGCGGTGCCGTCTCTGCTTTAATAAAATCTCTTTTCATCCTAATAGTCAAAATCACAGCTCTCGTTATGGAAACTGTATCCTGACAATGCCTTCATCTGCTATAGAAAGATGGCGCCATCTATATTCAGGCATCACCCTGGGCGCTTGGACTAAAATACATATAAATCCTGCTGCATGTGCCTTGGCGGTGTTCACAAATGTCTGACACAGATCAGCCCCTGCTGCTACAATGTGAATATAAAGAGAATGGTGATAGAAGGGGCGGGGCCTTGGAGTGGCCCCCAGGGGGACCAAAAACTGCCAATAATTGTGAAATGTGGGGCGCCATGTTTATTCCGTAATATTGGGTAATAGCCGCAAAGATTAGATACCTACAAGAATCCTTCTTTGGTTTCTGTAGGGATCCTATGGGGTACATTGCAGCCAGGGACAGACATTGGGAGGTGCAAAGTGTGAGGGTACTATACCATCCTCAGCCACAAGGGGCTCCATCAGGGTTCCCAAGTCGATTCAGTAGTGGGTGGGGGGGGGGGGGGGGGGGGGGGGCAGTTAGTTCTTCACAGGGGCCCAATGTTGGCTACATCCACCACTGATTGTGGCTTTACTTACCTTTAAAGCTTGTGGGTACTTGGGAACGCGGGGGTGGGGGCAGCACCATATTGTGGAATTACTCATTTTTTATCAGCCAATCAGCTGATCCAGAAGAACTGGGAGGGGGGATGAAGAGATGGGGGTAGAAGTTACTGCTGATGGGATAAAAGGCAGAGATTTTAGAAACCTCTCTTCTTATTGGCCAATGCCAATAGTGGTAATGGTTACTACTGATGGAAAAAGGGGCTGAGACTTTTAACATCTTACATCCCATTGGTCATGCCTAGAGCATCCTTTTCCAACTGTCCCACCCCAGAGGAACCTTTGAAATCATTGTTATCTCCTGGAGAACTTCCCTGCTTAACCTTCTTCCATTGGTGGCCACTCTTACGGTGCTGATCACCAACAACCTGACAGGTAACCACAAAGATCATTGACATCCATACCCGGCTCTGTAATTGGCCCTGGAGCTGTGCCGGCACCAACAGATGGGGTTGCATCCGAGCTTAGGGAACCTCAAGAACCTCAGACGAAACCCTGCTAGAGAATAGCTGGCGTTGGGCATCATTAATGGTAAACCCTGGTGACTGCAGGTTGTACAGCGCTTTGTTCCTTCCACCTCTGATTGAATCATGTTGACCATGCCCACAATTATAATTTACCCAAGCTGTCCTAATACCATTGGCTGGTGGGTGTCAGGTGGTGGTTTTATAGTTGGCAAGGCAAGTATCAGGGTTCTCAAAGAATAAAAAATCCTGAACAATATAAACAGAGAACTGGACTACAAACATGGAGACGATTTTATTGTCACATTTACAGGACACCATAAACAGAGATACTAACACGATGGACGCAGCGCTGGGCCAGATTTACTAAAGTCGAACTCTCGATGTTTTAGACTGGAGGCAGAGCCTCAACAACAGTGGGCTGCTCGCACACACACAGACTCCGCCTACGGATCAGAAAATCCTCCATTGATCTATAGGAGCAGCTCCTCGTGGGCGGGACTTATGTATATTATATTTAAAGGGAAATCACCAAATAAAAATAAATTGTCCCCAGGGTCAGCTTGGGGGACTTATCATTTTTTTAATTTATTATTTATATCATAAAAACACGATGATCGATATTTGTTAATAATTTTTATTTATTATTTATATTTTATAGATTGAAAGATTTTATTGATTGCAATGACACAAATCTGAAGCAACAAGAACAAAAATAAAATGATCCACATTGTGAGATGACCCCACGGAATGATTTGTGTTCAGTTCAATGGATCTGCCACCATCTTTGCTCGGTGGCTGTGCCCGCTTAGTATTCCCAGCCCCCTGCATTTTATGGGCACATGTATGGAAGGAACATTCACATTTAGTAAATAACAGGAGGGAAGCCCTTCGCCGCAGTGCCAGGCGCTGAGCATTCACCCTTAGTAAATGAGGCCCAGAAAATTCCAGAGTGAATCACCGTCATCATACAAAACAGGACGAATGAATAACGATGGGCGCGATAATGGGTGAGCTGGAGATGTCGACGTCTTCCTGGAGCTGAATGATATCCAGACCCATCATTGAGTGGTGTCCGCCCTGCAAATAGATCACAGATGTGCATAATGACCCAATGATGGGGCAAGGAAAAAACTTTAGTTTTTAGGAAAAACTATACTCCTGCTGTGCCCGCTACGAGACCTCCCACCATCCCTGTGCTGAGTTCCCAGCTCTGTACATCTACTGTGCCAATTATATGGGGCTACTACCATCCCCATGCACTCACTTTACAGTTGGCTGTATTGGCAGAGCTGAGTAACAGCCACACCCCTTATCAGAAGAGCCCTCCCACTACTGTGGCTGTTTTAGCAGAGCTGAGTAACAGCCACACCCCTTATCAGAAGAGCCCTCCCACTACTGTGGCTGTTTTAGCAGAGCTGAGTAACAGCCACACCCCTTATCAGAAGAGCCCTCCCACTACAGTGGCTGTTTTAGCAGAGCTGAGTAACAGCCACACCCCTAATCAGAAGAGCCCTCCCACTACAGAGTCTGTACTGGCAGAGCTGAGTAACAGCCACACCCCTAATCAGAAGAGCCCTCTCACTACAGTGACTGTATCGGCAGAGCTCAGTAACATCCAATCCCCTTAATCAGCAGAGCTCTCCCGCTAATGTGGCTATATCCGCAAAGCCATATCTTTTATCATAAGTGCCCTCCTAATACAGTGGCTGTATCGGCAGAGCTGAGTAACAGCCACACCCCTCATCCCCAGTGCCCAGAAAGGGGTCGGTGACACCAGTTCTGTTATATTGCCAGCAAATTGCACAGCCATATGTAGACACCCTGCACAAGTGCTGTACCAAAAAAAAAACGTTTTTTGTGGGTTTTGTCCATTAGCCTATAACATTGGCAAATTATTTGGGTTTGATAGTGCAGCGAGGACAAATCTTGTGCAGAGTTTACAATGAGACGTGTTGATGTACATATTATGGGTGGGGAGGGGGTATCATGCTTTGCTCACTGAAGCTGCACTCCAGTTATTGTCTTCTGATTTATTATTAAGCCTGCAATCTGATTGGCTCTCTAGCCATCTATACATGTATAGTAAATAATCAGAAATGTCTGTTTATTGATTGACAGGCCGGTTCTGTACTGCCCCCCCAATCCCCATACAAAGCTCTGGGGTGCTCAGCGTGGACCTCCAGGTGGCTCAGCCTGCTTTCAGCACCATGGACAGCAGCTGTGATACTGCAGATGATCTGAGCTGTCAATCATCCTGAACACTTCTCAGCCTCTTCATTAATTCTTTAATTATAAAATATTGATGGAGGGGTCTTGTAGTAATTATCGTCCTGTCCGTCATTTTGCTAACGATGAATTCATTTCAATTTGCTAATTGCTGTGACTGACACTTCTTCTCTCCCCACTTCTGTGTGATTGTCCTCAGCAGGGACACCGGCAGAAATAAAACCTGACGGGGATCCCAACCCTTTCACCATTATTAAAAAATAACATTTCTGTGCCATTTATTATTTTTCAATTTTTTAACTTGTTAAAGGGTTCTGCAGGGCAAAGGTGAAGCCTTTCTATTTTTTTTATGGAGCCCTTAATTGAACCTACCACTAAAATTGACCCCCCCCCCCATTCCCACTCTAATAAACCATCTACGGTTAATAAGTGAAGAATTCACCTTAAAAACGTGACAGTCATATGAACCTACCCCCCCATGGGGCGTAAGCGAGGGTGATGTTTTCCCGGGTAGATCCCTGTAGAATGTCAAATCTCACCAGAAGATTCATGCAAAGGTCTGGAGCATCACCCTGTGAGATTCCACCTGCTCTGGTGAAGGAAGTTGTTGCATTCCCATGGGGTAAGGTCAGTACAATTGTAACTTTTTGGGTATATTATCATATTAGTATATGGTTTCGGGTGAGGGAGAGGAAGGTGGCTTATAGAGTATGAGCAGGTCTTTCATTGTAGTGTAAGGTCTGCCTTACCCAACTCACCTAGGGACAATACACCACCTTCCAAGCCCAGGGGTTCAGGGGACCCACTGCTCCTTACTACCCCTGCCCAGCATTGTGGTGAGATTATATTACACTCCATTTATTTCTGCACTTTGAGCCTCTAGTAGGCTTTTTGGGTATTCTACAAAGATAAATTTGGCAGCCTATGATGAAGGAGCAAGACATTGGTTGGAGGGAAATAATTTGGTAAAGTCCCCAATATGCTACCCATAACAGCAGCTCATGAACAATGGGGCATGGCTTTGGTTAAGGGGATCTCATTCAGTAATGCCCCAATACCCTACCCATTACTCAGCAGCCCATGAACAATAGGGCATGGTTTTGGTTAAGGGGCTTAGTTCAGTCATGCCTCCACATCTTACCCATAACTCAGCAGCCCATGACCAATGAGGCATGGCATTGGGATATCCTATTCGCCATGCCCCAATATCCTACCCATTACTCAGCAGCCCACAACTAATGGGGCATAGCTTTTAGTAAGGGAAACACGTTTGGTCATGCCTCCGCATCTTGCCCATAATTTACCAGCTCATGACCAATGGGGCATGGCTTTAGGGGGATACCATTGAGTAATGCCTCAATACCCTACCTGTAACTTAGCAGCCCATGACCAATGGGGCATGACATTAGTTAAGGGGACCTCGACTTATAGGGACGGACATTAAAGAGTTACGCATCAGCCTACGACTAATGGGGCAGGACAATAATTAAGGATACGTTTTGGTCATGCATCCAGATCTTACCTATAACTCAGCAGCCCAGCCCACTGAATGCTCCGATTCTATCCAGCTTCACCCCAAAACACCCCCTCGAGTAGCCCTTTTTGCTCCTCTGTCTGAATCTTCTTGACGTGCCGATGGGGTCATTTAGCAGCTGCTGGAGGGTCATCTCATTAACACGGGGACCTTCACCTTGCTCAACCCGGTTTTTGTTCCACTGAAGTTCCGGTTCCAGCTGATCCAGAGAATCAGTCGGCACCAGTGGCTGATCTGCCTCATCGGAACCGTAGGAACGCTCAAAGTTATCTTCTAGCAACCTGGACAAGCTCTAAAGAGAAGACAGAATGAGCAGAGGTTTGGTTACCTCATAGTTGGGGCTAAATCAAAAGAATTCCAGACAATTCAGGATTGTTATACAATAAAATGAACCGAACATTGAGCAGTGATCAGAGTTATGGAGGACAGAAATTAAAATTAAGACAGTGCTGCCATAGCCAATAACACCCAGATTTGGGGGATCACCTCCCAAACAGCCATAAAAGAAGAATGGACGACCATTGGGTTTCATTGAAAGGAAAGTAATATACAATACGATGTGGACCGCAGTAATGATGGTTGGAGGTTGATGGGATGATTGTTGTTCATAGCAAATACTCCAAATCCTTGTTTCAGCATCAGATCGGAACTAAGGAGTGATGGAAACTGATCAGTTGCTTTGGGCATCAGAAATTAAATGGAGCCCCATAATGTTTCTCAAACCCATTTCTTTAGCATGGCATTGTATTGGCACAGTGACCAACACCCTAAAATAATTCAGAGTCAGTCAAATGAATATACATGGCTACTAAAAAGAAAAAAAAGGTGATGTGCAAAGTTAAAAATCCAATGATTGAAGTCAGATTAGTTAGCTATGAGTGTGTCTTCTAAAGAGGATGACTTGCTGGGAGTTCTGGTGCTCCAATGGTCAGATTGCTGCTGGTTTTCGTATTACAAATTACAATTTAGAATATATAGAAAAGAACAGCAATAAAAAAACACAAATTTCAGCTATAGACAAAAGCATAAAATGTGGTAAGTTTGAGGGTCACTTACTTGCAGGCTGGACAGAGGTTTCCCCCTGGCATGGTGGTCGCAGACCATGAGGAGCATAATGAACCCCAGACAGGTGCCACGCTTGTACGACATCTCCCTGCTCCTTCCTGATGCCTGGTGTGTGCCGACTTATCCCTCGCTGCCTTATATCTGGTGCCCCCAGCAGGGCTGCCAGCCCACCCACACATATGGATTGGCTGCTTATCTCATTCTGCCCATCTTATAAAACAATCATATCCTGGCCTGAGAAGAAATGGCATTCATATATATTTATAATGTTGATCTGGAAAAAGAAGAACTTTTGTTCAAAGATTGTCTATAGGGGGGAATACATGTTTCACATATTTAGTGAGCGGATTTTTTCCCTTTACACCGTTCTGGGGAAATCAATTGGAAATCCAGAATAATTCCGAAATGTTACATTTCCACCTTTATCCCTCATCTATATCTTCTCCTTCCCTTTCTCTCTTCTTTCATCTCTTTGTTCTCTCTCATGGTTTCCTTCTCATGTTTGTCTCCCTCACACTTTCCTTTATTCTCTCCATGGTTCTCACCTTCATTATCTTCTCCTCTCTATATCTCTCTCCCTAATTCATTATTCTTCTTTACACCCCTCTTCTCTCTCCTCCATCACCAACTGTTTCTCTATCTCCCTCTTTGCTGGCTTCCTCATTCTCTTTTTCAAAATTATACATTCTGTTGCCCTTTATCATTCACCCCAACCCCTTACTTTCATCCTTTATATTCTCTCCCTTCCCTATTACTTCTTCTTTTTGATTCTCTCCTTCTTCCTCTGCTTCCCCTTTTCCCTCTTTTCTCTCTTTTTGCTTTTTCTTTCTCTCTTTGTTTTTTTTTTCTCTAATGCATTTCACTTTTTTCTCTCATCTGACTCCCAACCATGTTTGCTCCCCCCTCCTATCTCGCCTTTATTTTCTTCCATCTCCTCCTGTTTTATGTTTTATCTCTTTCTGATCTGTTTCTTCAATATTTTTATGTCTTCATCCCATCCCTCTCTTCTCTCTCTTCATCCACCTACCTATCCATCTATATATTTATCCATCCTCCTATCCATCTACTCATTATTCAACTAATTATTCCACCCAACCTCCTATCCTCCACCCATTCATATATCACATTCATATATCCACTCACCCACCCAACTATCCATCCATTCACCCAGCCATCCTCAATCTGTCCACATATTTAACCATCTAGCCATCTTTTCATCCATCTATTCACTCAACAGTCCACCAACAAAACCACTCACCTATTCATCTTACCCTCCCCCATCGATCCATCAAAATATTCACTCTTCCATCCCATCTTCCACCCCATCCCATCTATCCATTTACCCACCCAACTTCCAGCCATCCAACTATTCACCCAACCATCCAGCCCTTATCTATCCATCCATCCAAACATCAATTCATTCATCTACCCACTCCTACATCCACCCGCTTCCTAATCTACTAATCAATCAATCAATAATCCATCCATCTATCCATTAATGTGTGCTTCCATATATCCATCCATCCATTTTCCAATACATTTACTCTATTTACCCATACATTTATTCACACATATAATCATTTATCCACCTGTTGAATTCATCCAGCCATCCTCAACCTGTCCACACATTTAACCATCTTTCCATCCAACTATTCACCAATCAAACCACTCACCCATCCATCTTACCATTACCCATCATTCCACCCATCCATATATCCATCTATCCATTTACCCACCCAACTATTCACCCAACCACCCAGCCCTCATCCATCTATCCATCCATTCACATATCCACTCACCAGCCCAACTATACATCCACCAATACATCCATCTATCCAACCAACCATTCATCCAGACATCCACACATTTAACAACTCACCAATTCATCCAACCATCCACCTACCCATCTGTTCACCCATCCATCCACTCTTACATTCACCTACTCTTCTAAACATCAATTCATTCATCCACCCACGCCTACATCCACCTGCTCCTACATCCACCCATCAATCAATCAATCAATCAATCAATCAATAATCCATCCATCCATCTATCCATTCATTTGTGCACCCATATATCCATCCATTTACCAATACATTTACTCCATTTACCCGTATTTTCATCCTCCCATATAATAATCTATCCACTTGTGTAATCCATTCATCCTTTCATCCACCCATCAATCATCCAATCAGTCAATCAATCAATAAATCAATCACCCATCCCTCACCAATACATTTACTTTATTTACCCATACATTCATCTGCCCATAATAATAATATTAATCTATCCACCTGTGGAATCCATCCATCCATCCATTCATCCATTCATCCATCCATCCATCCATCCATCCATCCATCCATCCATTCTGCTATAACCTAGAAAGAGCTGATATCTGATTGGTTCCTCCCTCTGATTGCACTTCACACATCTCACTGATGTACAGTATAACAAACTGACATCTGGCAGGAATGTTGAACAGTTCAGAGCTTAGAAATTCAGCTAAAAGAACAAATTAAAAAAATGCCCCAATTCCCTAAGAGGGGCAGATGTTGTGATAACACATTATGAGTAATTAGTGAGATGCAACCACACAGAGCTCGTTACAGCAAAGAACCAATGCAGAGCTTGGCCACAAGCCCCCTCCTGTGACAGCGGGAGACCGCCAGCCGGGATAAGACATTAGAATATCCCAAGAGGTGAATAAAGCAAACTCTGCAAAGTTCCAAACTTCAGAACCTGAGCTCCTGGCTGCATGTGAAAGGTGCCAGAGGTAAGAATGTGACAAAGTGAAAAATAAATCTCTGCTTCTCTGCAGGAGTAAAATGTTCTCTTCTGAATTTGTCATGACCTGTGATCTGCTGGGCAAAGTTCAGATGGGTGGTGAGGTTGGCATGCGGTCACCACTTCTTCATGCCCATTGAACCATGCCAGTGCCTCACCTGTGCCCACCCATAGGTAAATCATTGGGGTGGAAGTGAGCAGTTCAGTGCAGCCTGCTGTTAAATGTTGGAACATTGGTTCATTAGGAAACTCTGCAGCGGTTAGGGTGGACAAGTGGCTGGCAAGGTGCCAACCAAGGAGAATATCTGCATCTCACTGCCTGCTTGAGTTCCTTGCAGCAGGATATCAAAGAGAATCTGTACTGTTGAAGCTGTACCCAAAAGAAGACAAAAGACTGCTGGCCAATATTGCGTGTGGTCTCATGGCAGTTGATCTTTTCTGAGCCTAGTTGGGCACCTTGTCTCCGTGCCATCTTAACACAGGGTCTATGATTCCTTGTGTCCTTGAGTTGATCTTCTGATGACTGCTGGTTGGATAACTGCTGGGTTAGGATCAAATTATAGCAGGTGGAGGAATCACAGATATACAGAACAAATGAAGTAAAAGCAGGGAGATCCTTGCATTGCAGGTCCTCAGGAACAGTTTCCTCTCCAGCAAGGAGAACAATGAGCAGCAAATCGGTAACACCACACAAGACTGGTGGTCAGAGGCACCTGTGCCTTGGATGATCCCACACTGCAGAATTACTATAAGGGTACAGATAAGGAGTGCCCAGGCACAGGAACTGACTCATTTTTTATTTCATTTAAGAATTTAGGGAATTTAAGACAAAAGGAAAATTTTGCAGGGAGCTGCTTGGGTATTCTGGACGTATCTAGATGTTTCCTAAAATTGCAGATTTTCACATTTTGCGTTTTTATCTATTTTATGGGCTGGTGACAATAAAAACATCAATAATTTTCAGTTCTAAAAGCCCAATGTTGACTATATCAGATTTCTGGCTTGTGACTGCTGTACATGGCCATTATTAGCTACCCACTGAAGAAATTCCATCCTGTAAAACAAAAACCCCTTTCAACATGAAACCCTAAAGAAAATCCCACCTTCTGATTTCCCACCTCTATCCCATTCTTCATGGACAAGGAACATATACTCACCTGATTCCTTCATACAAGGTACCTGCATTACACCTTAATGGCGGGCAGTCAGTGACAGCGCCCTATGTATCAGGCCTCAGGTGTATACTTCGGTACCTTCAGTCGCCAGATGAAAACCTTCACCTATCTCTGAAGTCTGTTGGGTCCAAGAAGAGTCCTTTGGGTCCCCTGTCTTCAACCCCATGAGCAGAAATCTCCCCTTTGGTCACTTTCCCAAATGCCCATCTATTGCTGCATCACTCCGCTCCCTAAAACCCAAGAGAAGATGTGTCAGGGACAAATAATGACGAGGTATAACCTTCTCCTAACCCCCTTATGGTCTGACCAGGGGAAAGGCCATTGTAGGTTGTTCCTTGGCCCTGGTGGGGGACCAGAAATGTTTGTGCTCACCATAAGGAATTGCTGTGAAACCATGGTAGCTACAAAGCGGAATCTTCTTCATTGCAGAAGAATGTAATCCGTTGTCTGTTGAGTAATGGGAACTCCACAAGGATGGCCAGAACTGCCACAAATATTCAAGGTGATGCAAACAGCAGTGACATTGTGTGCAGGTCGAGGAGCCTCAGGAACCAATCAGATTTCAGTTTACTGTGGCCCTATAAGCACCAACTGTGGGTTCCTGCAGAAACCCCAGATCTGTCCCATGGAACAAGCCAGTAAAATGGCATCGCTGCCGTTTCTGTTTTGTGTCACTGCACACAGTTATTAGTACAAAGCCCTGAAGAGCCGTTGACGAATAAAGCTGGCAGGACGCGGCGCAGCACTTTTCAGCGTACAGCTGGTCGCCTAATCAAGTGCAATCTTCCAGTGCTACAATCCTGACTTCCCCATGACCCAGGCCGCTCACATGAACACTCCCTCGCCATGAACATCTGTCGTATCTCATTTCAGATTGTGAAGATCACAAGAGAGGGAAAAAAAGATAACTATTTATTTCCCGTATTACAAGCAGTGGCGATGTACACAAATTATCTGGTTTAATAGAGATTGCCAAGACTGGAGAAGATAGACTATCATGGGTAAACCTGGGTGATCCATCAAATTTGGAATGGATATCCTAAAAATCATTTGCTCCTAGCAAATGTTTTAAATCCTAGACCAGATCTATTCCAGGTTTGCTGGTTTTGCCGGTTCATTTGGTCCCAGTAGCCCCAGAGGATGCTAGGATACCCGGCATATCCCAACATTGATTGCGCAAACTACATGCATGTGTGAGCATGTGTGCAATGAATGAATGAGTGTGAAAGTAACATATGCAGCTCAGTGTACTCAGAAAAGAAGATTGCGATCAGGCAGGTAAGTATATTTCATTGCAGAAGGAGCATCACCTTCCCATCTGCCTGCTTGCAATTCTGCAAGATGGAACTTTGTTCTCCATTAAGGTCAAAGGGCGACAACTCTTCTTTTCCATTTTAATGCAGAATAAACAGTGTTGTCACTCTTTGCATAGGTCAGTCCGATCTCTCAGATTGCCATTTCCTTATAAATGGGCCCCACACATTTTAACCCCGTACAGAAACCAGTCCAGGTTATCACTGGACAGCGGCAAACATGCGGCTATGAACACACATCAGATGATTATCCCTGATATGAGCGGTCAGGCGAGAATCTGACACGTTTTTCATAGATCTGTCCTGATGGACCCATGACTGACAGATGATGATCAGCTGCAATAAAAGTGAAAGGAGGAGGGGCTCGAAGATGGACCGAGTCAAGAGAACAACGATGTTCAAAGAACATCAGAAGGGCGGCAAAGAAGTTCCGGACATTGCAACGATGCTGAGAGTCTTCTTCGCCTGCAGCGCCGTAAGGACGTTGGTGGATCGATCTTCGACTTCTGCAGGAAAGTCCATGTCACGTTTCTTCTTCCTCCCACTCTGGAGGAGCCTGGGATGGGACAGGTGGGACAGCTCCGTGCCGTACAACTGGGACAGCCTTTGGTTCTACTTGGACACCTTCAAGTTCATCAAGGAGAACAAGCTGCAAGGCGTCAGGCCTGACCTGTGGAAGCCGAAGACAAATCTACAGCAAATCCGTGGAAAGGACTCTATGGAACCTGTTCCGGGTAGGAACGCAGTCACCTGCGAAGAAATCTGGACCAACATCAGATCCAAAAGACTTACCAACAGGAACAGGGACTTGTCCTGGATGGCGGTTCAAGCAGGACTACCCTTGAGAACTTTCATGCACGCCAGGAACTTATGTAGGTACAGACACTGCCCCTTCTGCGTCATCAAAGAGGAGACAGCTTTACATGTCTTCTGGCAGTGGCCCTACTCCCAAGCCATGTTGAAGACCCTGGAACAGGAACTGAGCCAATTTGTCCCGAGAACGTCCATCACATACTGCGCTATGCTGTATGGTCTGTTCCATGGCAAATTCACAGAAGAAGAAGTTGAAGGAGCTTTGAGGATTTTGAACTGTGCTAAGGACGCTATCTGGTGCGCCAGGAAGCGCCTTATCCTCCCGAGGGAGAAGATGTCCTTCGAGGACTGCCGCACACTGGCCCTCAGTCTGCTCAGAGACTATCACCTCATGGACTTTTCGGAAGAGGATGTCTGAGAAGGCCCCCCCTCCCCCCGCCCTCAAGCTCTGTTTGTAAAATGTTATATGAACTCTAATAAAGCTTTGGGCCTGTGAGTTCTAATAAAATTCTTTATTCAATCAAAAAGAAGTGAAAGGAGGAGAGCACAGTGGGGTTCCACTCATTCTACTCTCTCTATAGAACAGAATAGGGCTGTGTGTACTCATTCGTTCATCTTTCAGTCTTTGATCATTAAAGATCATTTCCAGGGACAATAATGTATGCTGCCTTAGGGAAGTGCAAATTGTGCCACTGCACAAGGGTCCTGGTCCCTCCTCCGCCTACCAGGGGCCCTCACTGCAACCAAACTGTAACAGTAGTGAAGGGTCCAAGTCAGTTCTGCACAGGGCCCCCTGTTGGCTGCGTTCATACATTGTAACTTCCTATCGGCCTCCCCCCTCCCCGCCACATATTAGGAGATAATTCCGCAGCCTGTACAAGTATAATGGAGCATAGCAGCTCACACTAAAGAAATGCCGTCTTCGCAACATTCCGACCCCCCACCGTCACCGAACCTTACGCTGCAGAAATAACTTATTATTTCTAAATATATCCGTGTGAAAGCTCCGGCTTCATCCGTAGGCATAGCCGCCTATCCAGATTACCTTCCACTTTAGAGCCGGATCTATAGAGGAAGGCGCGCGTGCAGCCATATTGATAAGCGCCGTCTCGCGCCTTGTTGTGGGGATAAATATCGCTTCCCAGGGTGAAAACATCTCTGTGATGTGTCGGGTAAATGGCATCTGTGTAAGAGCATCTGAAGTCCCCTCTCAATGTATTATCCGCTTTGTGTTCCAATTTCAACTTTAATTTCATGGCTAAACAGCCAACCTGCGAGCTGTAATTGGCGTGACTGGCATAAGAAATCCATCATCTCCTGTGCCACGCTGTATAACGCCACGTGCCACCCGCTGATATCACTAATAAAAGGAGATTTGAAAGTTCTCTACTTCCTTAACTTCTTTCCGGTGACATAAGACAGTGCCCGCTCTGCCTGGCAGAGATACGCCGCCGCTCTGATACACGTTGTTCCATGTCTTTTCCTTACAAGATAAGAGCTGAAGAAACAAGGCGATCAAACGTATTAAACGTTCCGGGCTTAAAGACAAAAACTCACTTCCGAGTGTAAAATGTAGCGCTAGCGGAAATTGTGCGAGCTTTGTGCCTGCTAAAAATTACCTACATTTATCCATAATGACATTAATTTAAAGGCGATCTCTATCTGTAGCCTTAAAAAACCAAAGTGATGATTCTGATTTACTGTCCGATGAACAGGATTTAGTTGGACGTTTAAAGCTACAATCTAGAAATAAGGCTGTGTAAATCATAAGACCAAAAAGTACAATGAATTTAATATTGAAATCGAAAGATAAAACAGGCTTTTGCTGCAATATTCAACTTTAATCCAGAGATTTCCCCTACAGTACTTGTTTCTGCCACTAGATGTCATCAGTAATAGGAGAAGTGATGACTCATTCAGCATGTACACATGAACTGATTGGCTTTTTGAGTTGCTTTAGCTGATGTCATCAGTCTGCTTCTTGCAGGAAAAAGCATTTCCCCAGTCTCCTCTCCACAAGTGATCAGAATGCAACATGGTAACTTTGTATCCAGTCACATGGTAAGGGGAAGGGCTGAACTTTTTCAGGCATTTGTGAACACCAGAATGGTGGAGTCACTAGGATATATCAGAGCTGGTAGGGATAGGAATATGTAGCCAGCAAGGCTTTTTAATTAAGAGGTCACATGATGGTGCAAATAGGTGCAATGTGTAATGGCTTCACATGCCAAAGAGGTCCTTCAAAGCCATGATCGCTGCAAACATGGTGATCAAATGAGCTCATCACTTCTCTTCGTACTACCCAATCACATACTGGGGTTCCAAGTTACCTGGGTCCAGAGTAATTGGTTTGAATGATGCTGGTCATATGACTGAGGACATCTAGTGGCAGAAAAAAGTACTGCATGGGAAATCTCTTGATTAAAGATGAATATTGCAGCAAAAGCCCATTTTTTTTTGTTAGTTTATCTTTTGATTTTAAAATTCATTTTCATTGTAATTTTTGGTCTTGTGATTTATGATCAAAGTGTTTGAAACAAACACAACCAATGTCCATTGTGGTCAATGCCTTATCACGATGATCTGGTGACCATCATAAAATTAGGCATCATTTCAGCTGATCACTACTTTTATAATAGCGTTATACTGCTGATCAGAATGATGGCGGCTTTATTTATGGGGGATTTTACTTTAAGATGACTTGATAAACCTTAAAAGCTCTCTGATATCTCCTGGCTCGGCTACATTCATATCCTGAAAAGTCTAATTAGAGATTCTCCGGTCCATTCAGCCGAATTGAATCCTGGCATCACTAATCGCCAGGTGACAACCTATTCCTGCATCCGTCCAATATTCTCAATACCAATCGAGTCAATCAAAAAAAAATCATATACGAAGCAGCCATGCCCTTTAATTATGGCCAACGCTGAACCAATTCAGACACATGAGATGCTCTAATTATAATTTACATCTGGCCAGATCTGTTGACAGAACATAACTCTTACATACAGGAGGTTATTAAACTCTCGCGGAAGATGTTCGAGCCCTTTAATGAAACTATTCACCGGAAACTCTGACAAAAACACTAAATTATTGGCACTTGTCGGGCCGCGATGCCTGATGCAAATTTCCGAATTTAGCTTCCGGTGGATTATGTCAATTTTTTCCCGTGTGTGAAGACATTGCAGCTGAAGTATTTGATGAAACAGAAAAAGGCTGTTAAAAAAGCCAATCTATGGGAATTCAGGCAGCTGGGACTTTTAGGAATTTAATATATCAGCTTTTCCTGATCCAACTGATCCTCAATCATATGAATCTCAATCATATGAAAGTCTTTCTATAGGATTTTGGAGGGTGTCTGTAGGAATTTGTCCCAATTGTGAGGTCTATTGGATGGGAAGACCCGGTTCACGATGACCATCATACCAAAGATGATCAGTAGGGTTATGATAAGGACTCCATGGAGACCACATGAGTTCCTCCACACCAAAATGGTAAGACCATGTCTCTTCCATGGCCATAACCAATTAGATTAGGTTGCCCCCTAAAACATCCTCCACATCCTCCACTCTGCTGGGAGGGTTTTCTATAAGGAAGGGAGGGTCCCTGTGTTTGTTAATAATGTTGGATAAGAGGACCTGGCTCACAATGGGCATTCCAATTCATCCCAATGATCAGGACTCTATGGAGGCCACATTAATTCCTCCTCAGGTAAATAGTCAAACAATGTCTTGTCCATGGCTATTATTATGGAGTTCCTCCCCTATACAGCCTCGACTCTTCTAGGAAGGTTTTCCCAATATGTTTGAGGGAGTTTGTGTTTATTTGTCAGTGGGGTTGAGGTCAGGGCTCTATGGAGGCTTCTTGGGTTCCTCGACACCAGATTGGTAAAACAATGTCTTGTCCATGTCCATGGCCATCAACATGTAATTGCTCCCCTACAACATCCTCCATTCTTCTGGGTAGGGCTTTCTTTACAGTTTTAGAGGGTGATTGTTTCTTTCTTAGGCACTAATTGTGGGTAAACAGACCTGGCCCACAATGGGCATTCCAAATCATCTCAAAGGTCAGGACTCTTTGGAGGCCACATGAGAACCAAACTGGTTGGACCATGCCTTGTCCATGTTCATAGCCATTGATATTGATTTCCCACCATTCCCTGTTTTTCTGCTATGGCTTTCTATATTATTTTGTAGGTTTTATGTCAGAATTGGAGAACATTTATCAAGTACTGATGTTGGATTAGAAGACCTGATTTACTATTCTAATTCAACCCAAAGGTGCTCAGTTAGGTTGGGTTCAGGACTCTAGGTAGGCCACTTGAGCTCCTCCGTGTCAAACTGGTCTAACCATGACTTTTCCATGGCCATTAATAAGGAATTGCCCCTCTGTAACATCCTTTACTGTGCTGGGAGAGCGTTTTATAAGATTTTGGAAGGTGTCTGTGGAAATGTCTTCCCATTTGTCAGATCAGGCACCAATGTTAAATAGGAGGACCTGACCCACAATAAGCATTCCAAGTCATCCCAAAGGTGTTTAGTACAGTTAAAGTCAAGGTTCTATGGAGGCCACTTGAGTCCTCCCACACCAAGCTGGTCAAACTCTATCTTGTCCATGTCCATGACCTTTAATATGGAGCAGGATCTCTATAACATCCTCCACTCTTTTGAGAGGGCTTCCATAAAATATTGGAGGATGTCTGTGGGAATTTCTTCCCATTTATCAGGTCAGGTATTAATGTTGGATGGTAAGATCAGGCTCACAATGGGCTTTCTAACTCATTCCAAACGTGTTCTATAGGGTTGACGTCAGGACTCTAACGAGGCCACTTGAGTTCCTCCACACCAAACTGGACAGACCATGTCCACAGCCATTATTAAAGAGTTGCCCCCTATAACATCCTCCACGCCTCTGCAGGGGGCTTATTTAAAAATTTGGAGGGTATCTATTGGAATTTGTGTCAGTTTGTAAGGTCAGGTCCTGATGTTGGATAAGAAGACTTGGCTCATCATTCTAACTCAACCCCAAGGTGTTCAGTGGGGTTGAGGTCAGGGCTCTGTTCAGGACACTTGAGCTTCCCAACACCATACTGGTGACACCATGTCTTCAAAGAGCTGGATTTGTACACAAGGGCACAGTCATGGAGGACCATAAAAGGGTCTTCACCAAACTATAACTATTGGGGTAGAAGCAGGGCCATCCAGCAATGCGGAGTATTGGAGTATAGCAGAAACAGACTCGTCTTTGGACTTTTGTTTTGCCTAAATCAGTTGTCCTTATAGAGCTGGGATGTTGCTGTGTTCCCTGGAACGCGGTGTCACACCCTCACGCTGCTACTATTTTCATTACAGGTCTTATCAGACTACATAAAGATATATTTAGCACCCAGATAAACATGTACCATGTGAGCTTGTCTAATTTCGGGGTCATTTCGTTGGTATTATTTTTGGTGTTTGTACACTGCTGGGAAGCGCCCACAGCACCAAATGGAATTCAAGATTTATTTTCAATGCCACCCAAGTGATGATCCATAAAAGAATTTTCACTAGGATTTGGTTTGTACTCTCCATATCTTTCAGAAACAGAATTTGCAGTTTGTGGAGAGTGCTGGGACATGTAGTTCCCCTTGACGAGACTTTGGTCTTGTGTATTGTTCATCGTCATTTCTTTGGGGCTTTCAAATAAGATTCCGTCAATTGCAGTCACAATCTCTTCATTTATATAATTTGGGGGTAATATAATTATTTTCATCTGAGCAATAAATTCCGGGATATTTGATACTCAGCAGCTCCCACTCCCTTCTGTCGGAGTGAAGTTATTCTGGGTGTACATTGCCAACGGATAATAACTTTACTGCATGTAATAAAGATTAATAAAGATAGATGTTGTTCCAGCTGAGCCTACACAGTCCATATTATTATATTATTTTATACTCATCTAATAGAAGAGCAAATCCTAACATTGCACAGAGCATCTCCAGCAGCCGCAATGGAAATCCTTCATTCTCATTTTGTGTGATATTGGTAATATTAGAGAAATGCTGCAGGGCAGGCAGATGGGGAAACCTCTCTGGTCCCTTCTATCTCTTTTCTTTACCTCTATTCTATCTCTGTGTGGTCTTTCTCTTCTCTCTCTTCTGTTTTTATTCTTTTTTTCTTTCTCTACCCCACAGCTCTCCCCTTTTCTCATATTGGATATAAGGGGAGTGGGGAAACAACTTCTAGGACTTTATTAGTGGTGAGTGAGGGGGCATTATCAGAGGTAAAGTATATTATAAAGTGCATAGGAGGTGACCCAGGGGCATTATTAGGGGTAAGGAATGGTATGCAGGGGGTAGGAGAGGAGTCCAGGGACATTATCAGGGGTAAGGTATAATATAAAGTGCATAGGAGGTGACCCAGGGGCATTATTAGGGGTAAGGAATGGTAAGCAGGGGATAAGAGAGGAGTCCAGGGGCATTATCAGGGGTAAGGTATATTATAAAGTGGATAGGGGGTGACCCAGGGGCATTATTAGCGGGAAGGAATGATATGCAGGGGAAAGGAGAGGAGTCCAGGGGCGTTATCAGGGGTAAGGTATATTATAAAGTGGATAGGGGGTGACCCAAGGGCATTATTAGGGGTAAGGAATGGTATGCAGGGTGTTCAGGGGCAGGGAGTCTAGGGGCATTATCAGGGGTAAGGTTTATTATAAAGTGGATAGGAGGTGACCCAGGGGCATTATTAGGGGTAAGGAATGGTATGCAGGTGATAAGAGAGGAGTCCAGGGGCATTATCAGGGGTAAGGTATATTATAAAGTGGATAGGGGGTGACGCAGGGGCATTATTAGGGGTAAGGAATGGTATGCAGGGGATAAGAGAGGAGTCCAGTGGCATTATCAGGGGTAAAGTATATTATAAAGTGGATAGGGGGTGACCCAGGGGCATTATCAGGGGTAAGGAATGGTATGCAGGGGATAAGAGAGGAGTCCAGGGGCATTATCGGGGGTAAGGTATATTATAAAGTGGATAGGGGGTGGCCCAGGGGCATTATTAGGGGTAAAGTATATTATAAAGTGGATAGGGGGTTTATTATTAGGCTTAAGGAATGGTATGGAGGAGATTTACCAGCTAATATAATATGCAGATCACATACTGGTTTTTGTTTTGCGTTGGTCTATTTACGAGCAATAAAAGCTCAGGGCTTCTGCCTGTCGCCATTGGGGAGTCATTGTCACCGGACTGATAACGGTCCTCAATAGCTTCTACACACAGGGAACATATAAGACAAATAAAACACACAAAGCCCAAACAATGCACGTGAAATGTCTATACAAATTAAAAGGAATTAGCACACAGAATGTAGGAGGTGCTTATCTAAATCCATGGAGAAAACAGTCACAGGGAAATTAGGATTGGACTTGAAAGGTGTCCTGTGAATAGAAGTTAATTACTATCAGCCCCTGCTCCCCCCACTGTATTTAGAATTGGGCTTTCCTGCATCCCTGGGCCCCTACACCCACATATACTGAAATGGTGAGTATGATTACCAGACTAAGCTGCTGCTAATAGCAAAGCCTCGGAGCAGAGAGAATTGAGGATCTTTTATATGCATGCTGCTATTGCCGAGTAATGAGAGGTGGAAAGTCAAAGGAGCAGGTCATGGACATTAAACAAATAATTCACCCATTATCTAAGTGTTTGCATTTCTGAATACTGATTTCTGGGGTCAGAATATTAATAATGCCACGACCAGGAGCTTTGCTTGATCACAAAGTTACAAATCACAAATGAGACTGAGTAAATGCTTTCTCCTGCCTGCAGCATACTGATGACATCATCACAGCCTAGGCAAATTCACTGACTGCCCTGGAAGGTGCTGGAAACTGTAATTCTATGCATTCAGGACCCCTTTTTCAAATTTGCCCAGGGCCACATTATGACCTAAAAAGTTTCAAACCAATGATATAACAGGACAGAACTCTGAACATTCGCAGTGAATAATAAAGGAGCACAAAGACATTATCCCCAATGAATGCACAATATGAAGTAGTCTGGCTGATGGCAGAGATATTCAGTGAGATCACAAAGGAAGTTCTGCTTCTTATTACGGCCCATTATCATATAATACATGCCGTTCTTTCCTGATTATTATCACCGTGCTAAAGTCATCTCAGGTGCATCCTGCAGAGATGTGTCCCTTATGTATAGAGATCTGTCCTATGTATAGAGATATGTCCCTTGTATAGAGATGTGCCCTCTATGTGTCCACAATATATATTTAGATATGTCCCCTATGTATAGAGATCTGTCCCCTGTTTATAGATGTGTCCCCTATATATATAGAAATGTCCCCTGTATAAAGATCTGTCCCCTGTACAGAGAAGTGTCCCCAATATTTAGAAGTGTCACCTGTACAGATATGTGTACCCTATTTATAGAGATGTCTCGCATGTATAGAGATGTGTCCCCAATATATAAAAGTGTATATATATATATATTGTATATAGAATTTTCCTCTGTATAGAGATGTATCCCCTCTATATAGATGTGTCCCCTCTATATAGATGTGTCCCCTGTATATAATGTGTCCCCTATATATAGAGGTGTCCCCACTGTAAAGATGTCTCCCCTATATAGAGGTGTGTCCCCTATGTATTGAGATGTGTCCCCGTATGAAGATATGCCCCCAACCCTGTATAGGGAGCCCTCTCTATAAAGAAGCATCCCTGTATAGAAAAGTCTCCCCAATAAAATGAAGAGTCCCCTGTATAGACATGTGTCCCCTATGTATAGAGATCTGTCCCCTGTACAGAGAAATGTCCCCAATATATAGAAAAGTCCCCTGTACAGATATTTGTCCCCTATGTATAGAAGAATCTCCTGTATATAATAGGTCCCCTATTTATAGAGATGTGTCCCTCTGTATCTAATGTCCCCCATAAATAGAGATGTGTCCCTATATATAAAAGTGTATATATATATATATATATATTGCTTATAGAAAGTTTCCTCTGTATAGAGATGTATCCCCTCTATATAGATGTGTCCCCTGTATATAGTGTGTCCCCTGTACAGAGATGTGCCCCCTATAGAGATGTGTCCCTTGTAGATATGTCTTCCCTATATAGAGGTGTGTCCCCTTTGTATAGAGATGGGTCCCCTGTATGAAGATATGCCCCCTATATAGAAATATGTACCCTGTATAGAGAGCCCTCTATATATAGAAGTGTTCCCTATACAGAAAAGTGGCCCCAATATATAGAAGTATAAAGAGATGTGTCCCCTGTGCACAAAGCCAGCTCCATTAAAAACATGGGGTCACCAGTTTGGTGTGGAGGAACTCAAGTGTCCTGCACAGAGATCTGACCTCACCCCACTGGGATGAACCACTGGGTCTTCTCATTCAACATCAGCACCTGACCTCACCAATGGAGGCAAATCTCCACCATCAGTACCTGACCTCACCAATGGAGGCAAATCTCCACCACCAGTATCTGGCCTCAACAATAGGGGCCAAATCCCCACCATCAGTTCCTGACCTCACCAATAAGGGGCAAATCCCTACTATTAGTACCGGACCTCACCAACAGGGGGCAAATCCCCACCATCAGTACCTGACCTCACCAATAGGGGGCAAATCCCCACTATCAGTACCTGACCTTACCAATAGGGGGCACATTCCCACAGACAGCCTCCCAAATATTGTGCAAAGTCCTCCTGGAAGAGTGGAAGATGTTATAGGGGGCAACACTATATTGAAAAAAAAACAGTTCTGATGGGGACAACTCTATAGCAATGGCCAAGGTGGGGAATTAAAATGATGACCATATATTATAGGATGATGGCCATGTGACCACAAACCTTCCACACATTTCCATATAGTTGCACCATAAGGAGGAGCAGAGTGCAGTCACCGTGCAGGAAGCAGTCCGGATATGAGGTCGGAATTAATTTGCTCTGCATTATTATATAATTTAAATCAACACAAAATAAAAGGTTTATAAATCAACAACACACCCTGATGAGCTGAAAGTGTCGGAGCAAAGAAAAGCCATTGGAGATTCAGGCAATGCTGACAACACTACTTAGGATTTCCCTGGAGCAGAGGCGCAGTGTTGTCAGGAAGTTAGGAGCTCCCCGGATTTCTGGCAGATGTTTTTCAATTTGTTATTGGTGACATTATCACTCAGGGATGTAGGACAGGATAGGGAATCTGATGAATTGCTAATAAAAGTCAGGATTTATCCGGTTTCCTCATCCAGAAGGGTGAGCAGCGGGTCCTGCGCTCCGCCATCGTCTTCCCCCAAACACCGATAGACACAAGAAATAACGAGTGGATAATCCCTGCTCAATGATATTTATTCTTCGTGCGCTGCTGCCATGTGGGTGACATCTCCGGCTTTTATTTTATTTATGATGCCCATCGATGGCTCTAAAAGGCCGCTGACATTTGTGGAGGAAATTCCCTAAATGGATTTTATTGAAGGTTTCAGAACGAGGAGGAAGCGCAGACATTTAGAGGCAGCAGCGAGACAATTAGGTGTATTTCCTGCCACCGATCCGAACGCCTGACCGCATAACGGCAAAAAATCTAAAATAATAGGGAAGAGATTGTGACAGCTCGGAGGAGCTTATTATCCCATGCCGTTCTGCTCAAAGGATTATTTTACTTGTGATTTGCATGTGATTACTAAGGTAGGTAGGAGAGGAGCGGTGGTCACCCGGGCGCATGGATTGCCCCTCCTCCATTTTACGTTAACCCCCACACCGGTATGTGATTGAATGGCTGTACCGGCCAGATACGTCGATCAGATCCAGTGAGGCTCCAAGTCCTTGAAGGCTTTATGGCCATTGGCTGTATACACTCCTCATGGGTGTGTCTGAGGAGCCAAATGTCAGACCTCCAGGCTCCTCCATCCATGTGGGTGCATTATCAAACCGACTCAAACAAATACAAATTTCACCACAATGAATTGTGGACTCCGTGGTGAAGATGGTTCCCCAACCATTTCACAAGTAACTTGCCCATCTTACAAGACCCCAACCACACGTCAATGGAGATGAGGTTGGTCAGGGGGTTTAGGTCTCCGGCATTCACTGGTGGCTGCCATATCAGTTCCTTTGTTTGGCCAATGGGGGCCAATCTGATAGATTCGGGAGGTCTCTTGGTGTTCAGGATGTCTAAGACTCTGCTATGGTAATGGACTTTTTTCAGGTACTGCTGTGGTCCACCAGGACTCAACCACTCCCGGTTGTCAATAAAGCAAATATCCAGGTCCATTTTTTCCAGATGTGGTGAAGGTGGTGCAGTTGCAGAATATTTTTTGCAGCATCTCAGCTCTGCCAATCCACTTGACTTGAATAGGAACGTATAACAACCACATTATCAATCTGCAGGCCACCAGATGACCCATAATCCTTTGCAACAGATGGCAAAAGATCGGAACCACATGGTAGAGAGTCCAGCAAATGATCATAATTGTACAATTGTCTCTTACATGGAGTCTATTAAACAAGTGGTATCTATATATGTCTACGCTGCCCACAGCAAGACATATTATCCTCATGGCAACCCCTGGCATGAATTGGCATCCCCTGGCATCTATTGGGGCCCAATGGATTTCAAGGGGTCCAACTGTAAGCTTCATACTGCAGTAAACCAGAGAAGTAGCTCCAGTAACTTGGGCTGTGTACTTACCTGGCCCCCCTACACAAGAGAGAAAGGACTTGTAGGCTTTTGGTGTCCTTTTGGACCATACCACTAATGGAAATGTAAAGGGGGGTGACGACTGGAGGCATAGACAGTTCTGGACAAAATGGGCATACAACGGGCATACAATGGGCACAGCATTGCAGTTTTCTGCACTCCTGCCATTGAGGTTCTGGAAAAGGTGGGGGGCCGGATTTTTTCCCCAAAACTGGCCCTGATTGAAGGGATAGGAGGGCCAAGGCCACCACCTTGCCTAGGGTCCCTTCTGCTGTGGTCTAATTCTGGTGACAGGGTGACAACCTTGCTGCGTTCTTCCTTTGCAGAACAAACAGCATTGTCACCCTGATACAGGAAAAAGAACAAATTGAAATCTGCTGGTGGCTCAGTGACTCTCACCGGGGTCCCTAAATTGAATCTTGACTAGGACAATATCTGCATGGGGTTTGTCTTTCCTGCAATCTTCAAATTGCCGCCAACATGATCAGGTGACATGCGAATATTACAGAGAGAGCTCGGGAAAACTAAAGCAGTCGCATTCATTCTACCAACAGGCTGCACCATACATCCGCCATGTTTTTTTTCTACCCAGAGTTCCCCTTAACGCCTATCAAGGAAATTCTTCTTGTCTGATGCAGATTCAATACGACTGCCGAACAGAAAAAAACTCATTCCATCAGCAGTCTGATAAAAGGAGACTTTTTATGTCTGTGGGATACAAATGTGAAATTTCCATTACAAGGATCTGTGAGCTCACAAAGGGAAAATCATTAAATGAGAAGAATTCAGCAAATACGGCCGCAGGGTTCTGGGGTATTAATGGGAAAAGAGTCCAAATGTGGCCCAATTCTATGACTCGGACAGTGTGGAGGAGGTCAGATAAAAAGGAGGAAATGGAAGCGTTTATCGTTGTGCTGCTGTCATTTAGGAATTAAAAAGCATTTTACCCCATCAGATCGGAGATTCGGAGCCTTTAATCCAAGATAATTGTCCGGTGATCCTGGTCAGCCGGCATTCAGATTACAATGATCATTTTATATCCTTTGCTGCATCTCAGGGATGTTGATCCTTTACAGCCTGTTAGCAGCCACATCCTGTCTACATGGTTGCATGGCATTCCTTATGGCAGTCTTCCTGGCGGTGACAGCGGTGAACCATGGTGGGGTAATGTAAATAAATTGGCAACTCTGAGAATTAGAAGCCCATGTGACAGGAAAGGACAAGAAAGCTGCAGATTTCAAAATATTATAAATGACTTTTTAAAATGGATTGTTCGCGATTTACAAATACTTTAAAGAGACAGAAGCAGTCAATGATAGTTTTTGCTGCAAAAATCACCAATACAGAGCTGTTCCCTGCAGTACCTCTTTTTACAACTAGATGTCCTCAGTCAAGTTGTCTCCTGCAGTTAACCATTCCCACCACTAGATGTCATCAGTCAAGTTGTCTCTTGCTGTCATTCCTTTCCACCACTAAATGACAGTAGTCTTTGGGGTTTAATGGTGAATGAAAGCATTCAACAGGCTCTGAGCCCAGGGTGCCATGGACCTGCCCACTGGGGTGGTGGCATCCTAAGACCTTGATGGCATATTACTACCCTGGACGTCAATTGCGAATGCTTTTCAGTAAGGACCCTTTTATTTGGCGAGTGTTTAATTTGGGGTCATTTAGGAAAATAATTTTAATTTGTAGTTTTTGCGTTCCTATTGCTTTATATTTCCCTGAATGTGATTGGATGGATGGACCGGTTCACCCCCCACCCCATCCCGCATTGTGTTTAGCAAACAAAGAGAAGCTCAGCTTGTCAACAGGCAGCTATGTGTAATATTCGGTGAACACAGAACATCAGGCGGCTTGTGACCACAGGCCCGAGAGCAGCACATGACCCCACGTGAATGGACACGGCACTTGCATGTGCTATGTCCCGGAGATAACACACCACCGAATGAAATTCTAGCAGATAACCACCAGAGGATACAAAGTGACATTGTCATAATGAGCGCATGCTCCCGACCGTACATTATTATTGGTGCCATGAATATCTCTTTCTATAACACTTCCTGTGTAAGGATGAGGTTTCAGATCTTGAGTTCACAGTGTACTGTTCAGGGGCCGAGCACATAAACTGATAAAAATGTTGGGAAGAAACAAACTTCATAGTGGTTGCCAAGGTGAAAAATAGCTGCCAGTTGTTTACCTTGCCAACTGCTGGAATGATGCCTGCACCACCGCCACTTCACCACTGAACCACCGCCAATGCACAACCGCCACTTCACCAAGTTCCTCCCAGAACCACCGATGGCTCTGACCAACCAGTTGTTGACCCTGCCAACTGCTTTCTAAATGGTGGGAACGCAGCCCGCAGTACTCCCTGCACTTTTTATTTATTGTTCAAGTAGATCAAATTTGCTGTTTTCCCCAGACGTGGGCTTTAAAGAGGAATTATGGGTTGGCAGCAATTTACTAAAAAAGTCTGCACAATGGTAATGCCCACATGTGATGGCGAGCCTCCATGATTGGAAGAACTGAAATTCAATTAATGAAAGAGGCGGAGTTAGAGACAGGCAGGCTGGGGAGGGAGGGGCTAGATAATGCTGGACGTCCCCCAGCCAGGAACGGAGGCGGAGTCTATCAGAGTAAGGAAGGCAAATTCATTAAAGGGGAGGCTGGGGGCAGATTTTAGAAAAGGGATTTAATAAAGGGTAGGCTGGAGGACAGATTGCTTAAAGAGATGGCTGGAAGGAAGATTTAATTATAGAGAAGGTGGAGGGCAGATTTAATAAGGAGGAGGCTGGAAGGCAGATTTATTGAAGTGGAGGCTGGAGGGCAGATTTTAAAAACTGGAAGCCAGAGGGCAGATTTAATGAAGGGGAGGCTGAGGGCAGATTTAATAAAGGGAAGGCTAGAGGGTAGATTTGTTGAAGTGGAGGCTGGAGGGCAGATTTGTTGAAGAGGAGGCTGGAAGGCAGATTTAATGAAAGAGAGGGCAGATTTAATAAAGGGGAGGCCAGTGGGCAGACTTAATAAAGTGGAGGCCAGAGAGGGCAGATTTAATGAAGGGGAGCCTGACGGTGGATTTAAAAAAGTGGAAGCCAGAGGGCAGATTTGTTGAAGTGGAGGCTGGAGGGCAGATTTAATAAAGGGGAGACCAGAGAGGGCAGATTTAATAAAGGGGAGGCCAGAGGGCAGATTTAATAAAGTGGAGGCCATAGAGCTGCACGGTTGCTTTGTATAATAATGCGAGGCTCCCATTAATATAACCACAAAACCTTCCCTCTGTCCAGGAAACAGTAGCTGCGCCTCCCTGCAGATGATTAGGAGTGTTGGTGTGAAGTATCATGTGCTACCAAGGAATGGCTGTAACTTGTCAGCACCGGGCGATAAGGCACTCCAGCTTTAAATTAACACTTCAGAGCAGCAGATAACAAATCCCCGGAGCTCGCTGCAGACTCCATGCAATGAACTAATTGTCATCTCTGCGATTACACCTTCAAGTGACGAATCATCGCCACCGCCATGGACCACGCAGGATGGGAGCGCCACAGCGAGCGCAGAATAATGAGGGAAAATCATTATTATTCCAGAAAGATTCCCTGAAATCCTGGTTGTTAAAATGTATGAAAACACAATTCACCAGGTGTGATTCCAATATTGTGAATTATATATGGAGATGAGTGGAGTCACTGCTCAAAAATGTGATAATTATATCATAAAGAGCAGCAAAGTCACATAAATCTAATATATCTATGTATAGAGATCAGTGATGTCACTCCTATAGAATATACAAAGAGCCATGACATAACCGTGGAAAGAATAATTTATGTGGCATTTATAAAATACAATTAATATTTTAAGTACAGGAATCTCACGCCTATAAAATGAATCCTGACAATAAAAAGAAATCATTTCACTCATCAATTATTATTTAATTAATAGAGAGAATGTGACTTCTGTGTAATCTAATTCAGATTCCGAGAGTATTGGTGACACTAGATAACTTTTAATTATGAAAAGATTTCACTCCTATAAAATATCACCGTGAGAATTAATTCTAGGAAATATTGTTTAATAAAATAAATGTGATATCAGTCATATACAACGGATACATTATATGACGAGAGGTTTTGGAGATGGGACCATCACACCTAGGTGGGCTTGATGGATGTCCCATTCCAGAACCATTGCCATTGGAAAGGAGGTGCTCTCCATAACATCCTCTACTTTCTCGGAAACATTTACATAAGGGTTTGGGGTGTCCCACTTGACTCATTTGTGGGGTCAGGTACTAATGGCGGATAAGAAAACCAAGATCACCATTCTGATACATCCCATAGGTGCTCAGTAGGGTTGACATTGGGGGTTCTTCCCCACCAAATTGGTCAAGCCATGTCATGTCCATGTCAAGGGCGATTATTAAGGAGTTGCCCTACATGACATTCTCACAAGGGTTTAGATTATGTCCCACATTTGTGTGGTCAGGTGTTGGGTGTGAATGAGAAGATTTGGCACACCATTCCAATTTATCCCAATGGTGTTCAGTAGGGTTGAGTTTAGGGTTCAGCCACACCAAATTGGTTAAACCATGCTTTTTCCATGTCATGGGCAATTAATAGGGAGTTGCCCTATATAACATCCCCCACCTCCTTGGAAGCATTAAGATAAGATTTTTGAGGATGTCCCACTTGGCTTATTTGTGGGGTTAGGTACTGATAATGGATGAGAAGACCTGGCTCACTTTTCCCAAAGGTGTTCAGTAGGGTTGAGGTCCGGGTTTCTGCACACCAAATTGGCAAGGCCATGCCTTGTTTATGTCAAGGGCCATTAATAGGGATTTGCCCTAAATGACATCCTCCACTTTCTTGGGAGCATTCAGATAAGATTTTGGAGGGTGTCCCATTTGTAAGGATCAGGTACTGATGTTGGGTGAGAAGATCTGGTTCACCATTCCGATTCATCCCATAGGTGTTCAGGTGGGTTGAGGTCAGGGTTCCTCCACACCAAATTGGCCAAGCCATGTCTTGTCTATGTCATGAGTTGTTCCACTATACAGCCTCCAATATTCTGGGAGGGTTGACCAAAGCTCTTGGAAGGAGTTTGTGTTTATATATCATGTAAGGTGCTGATGTTGGATGAGAAGATCTGGGTCACCATTCCAATTTATCCCAATAGTGATCAGTAGGGATGAGGTCGGGGCTTTATGGTAGCCACTCAAGTTCATCCACAGCAAACTAGTCAAGCCATGCCTCATCCATGGTAATGGCTAATAATAAGGTGGCATTCCCCAATACAGCCTCCACTTTTCTGGGAGGACTTTCCCAAGATTTTAGGAGGTAATTTGTGTCTATTTGATAGGTCCGGTACTGATGTTGGATGAGGAAACCGGGATCACCGTTCTGATTTATCCCAAAGGTGTTCAGTAGGGTTTAGGTTAGGGTTCCTCCACGCCAAACTAGTCAAGCCATGTCTTGTCCGGATTAATGACAATGAATGAGGAATTGTTCCCCTCTAACATATCCACTCTTCTAGGAGGACCTTTCAATTCAAGTGTCTGAGGGACTTTGTGTCTATTTGTCAGGGCAGGTACTGATGGTGGGCGAGAAAATCTGGCTCACCATTCCAATTTATCCCAAAGGTGTTCAGGGGTAGGGGTGAGGTCAGAGCTCTATGGAAGCCACCCAACTTCATCCACATCAAACTAGTCAAGTCATATCTTGTCCATATTAATGGCCATTAATATGGAGGCATAATCTATAACACCCCCACTTTCCTGGGAAAGCTTTCAATAACAGTTTGGTGGGTGTCTGAGGGAATTTGCCCCATGTGTGAAGTCATGTACTGACATTGAATGAGGTTCATTCCATCCAACCTAAAGATGTTCAGTAGGGTTGAGGTCAGGGCTCTATAGAAGCCACTCAAGTTCCTTCTCACCAAACTGGTCAAGTCATGTCTTGTCCTTGTCAATGGTCATTATTTTATCATCTTGAGAGTGTTTTCCTAAAATGTTGGAAGGAGTTTGAAGGCATTTGTGTCTTTTTCTCAGGTCAGGTACTGATGATGGATGGAAGACCTGGATTCCCTTTCTGATTCATTCTATTGGTGTTCATTATGGTTCATACCAAACTATTCAAACCACATCTTGTCTAAGTAAATGGCCATTATTATCATGTTTTTCACCTATACAGCCCCCCTATTCTTCTTGGAGGCGTTTCCGTGAGATTTTGGAGGGCATCTGAGAGATTTTGTGGCCATTTGTCAGGTCAGGTACCGATGTTGGATGAGAAGACCTGGCTCACCATTCACTTCATCCCAAAGGTGTTCAGTGGGGTTAGGGTCAGAGCTCTGTGCAGAACATTCCAGTTCCTCCACACCTGTCCCACCATGTTTTTACCATCTCACATATAAAAAATAGATATTACCTTTTAAAATAAAACTTAGGGCCCCATTTATAATGCAGTGGAGAATCAGTTACTGCCACTGAAACACAGAGACCTGGAACATTCTGTCCCAGACAACCCTTCAATGAATCAGATGAGATTCCCTGATTTATAAACAGATAGAGGAGTTACAATATCTCAGCATGGTGAACCAAAGATCTGGAACCCAGAAACGGACTGTGGGAAAATGGCGGCATCCCTGACGAAGTGAGGACCATGGAGAGTAATTGTAGGCAGGTGAGGTAATTTTAATTACAGAAGGGGCGCTGCCTGCTCAGAATATATTATTGATTATGTTTAGGTTAGCTTTAAAGCCAACAAGTCCAATATTTGGTGGTTGGGTTGTTGTTGGAATTCACAGAATGTTAAACTTGCGAGCTTGGTACAGACGAGGTGCTCATTCTAGAGAGGTGAATGACCCCCATCTGCGATATTGCCATAGACGGGCTGCTAGCTGATAGGGGAAGTATTTCCCGACAAGTGTTGTCTGACGGAGGAAGAGCTCTGAAGTGTCAGATTCTCGGCAATGACTGAAATTTCTCACTTCTAAAAATTCTCTGCAAATCTGTGACACTGAAGTGTGTGTCACCTCTCTGCAGTGCCCGAAACTCTGCGCAGTCACATGGAAGCCAGGACAGTCTGTACAGTAAATTTTCAACAACTGGATACATCTATTGATCAACGTTTTCACCAAAGATTTATACCATTTTTTCCAATGATTTATACCACTTTCACACAAGAGTCACACACTATTTTTGGTGAAAAAGGGTAAATCTTCAGTGAAAACATTATGAAATGGGCCTTTTTTATATAGATGTGAACCCCAACCGAAAAATGCAGAAAACAATAAACAATTGTCTTTTTTAAATTCTAGTTTCCAGCCTTGTTTTCCTTTGTTGCAGTTTATTGTAATATTTTTGGCTACTTTATGTTTTCATGTACTCCGACAATGGCTGCGTGGCCAGGGAGGGTTTTACAAATGGTGAATTTACAAAAACAATGACTAGGATTAAGGACTTTTCAGGCAGATATAATCATTCACAATACTTGTGTAAAGAAAAGAGAATATTACAAACCTTATTTTATATATTAAAGTTTTATAAAAACATATAAAAGGATCTCTATGGCTATTATTATGGAGTTTTTTCTCTATACACCCTCCACTCTTTTAGGAGGGTTTTCCCAGGTTTTAGAGAGTTTGAGGGAATTTGTGTCTATCAGACAGGTCCGGTACTGATGTTGGATGAGCTGACTTGGATCACCATTCCAATTCATCACATAGGTGTTTTGTAGGGTAGAGGTCAAGGTTCCTCCACACCAAATTGGTCAAGCAATGTCTTGTCCAGGTTAATGACCATGAATGAGGAATTGTTCCCCTCTAACATCTCCACTCTTTTAGAAGGGCTTTTCACAATATTTTGAGGTGTCTGAGGGAATTTGTGAGGTTGGGTACTGATGCGTGTAAATCTGGCTCATCTTTCCAATTTATCCCAATGCTGTTAAGTAGGGTTGAGGTCAGAGCTTTATGGAAGTCACTCAAGTTCCTCCACACCAAACTGGTCAAATCATATCTTGTCCATACAAAATGGCAATTATTATGGAGGTATTCCATATAACATCATCCATTCTTCTGGGAAAGCTTTCAATAAGATTTTGAAGGGAATCTGAGTTTGCGTCTATTTGTGAAGTCAGGTACTGATGTGGGATGAGAAGACCTGGCTCATCTTTCCAAATTATTCCATTGGTGTTCAGTGGAACTGAGGTCAGGGCTCTCTGCTGGACACTCAAGTTCCTTCACACCAAACTAGTCATGTCTTGTCCAAGTCAATGGCCATTCATATGAAGTTTTCCACCTATACAGCCCCCACACTTCTGAAGATGTGGCTCACTATTCCAACCCATCCAACCCAAAGGTGTTCAGTAGGGTTGAGGTCAGGGCTCTATGGAAGCCATAGTCATTATTATCTCAACTCTTCTGAGTTCAAGATTTAGGAAGGAGTTTGAAGAAATGTGTCTATTTCTCATCTCAGGTACTGATGATGGATGGGAAGACCTGGATCACCATTCTGAATAATCAAATTGGTGTTCATTAGGGTTGAGTTCCGAGTTCATTCACACCAAACTAGTCAAATCACATCTTGTCCAAGTCAATAGCCATTAATATGATTTTTCCCCTATACATCCACTCTTCTTGGGGGGTTTTCCATATGTTTTTGGAGGGAGTCTGATAGATTTTGTGGCCATTTGTCAGGTCAGGTACTGATGTTGGATGAGAGAATCTGGCTCACTATTCCAACTCATCCCAAAGGGGTTCAGTGGGGTTGAGGTCAGGGTTGTATGAAGGCCATTAGAGTTCCTCAACACCAAACTGGTCCCACCATGTCTTGTCCATGGACCACCTATAAGTAAATGTTCCCCTATAACATCCCCCGCTCTTCTGGAAAAGCTTTCCATAAAATTTTGAAGGGTGTCCGAGGGAATTTATGTCAGGTACTGGTGTTGGGTGGAAAGAACAGGCTCCCCATTCCCATTCTTCCCAAAGGTGTTCAGTGGGGTTGGGGTCCGAGCTCTGTACAGGGCATTCCAGTTCCTCCATAGCAGACTGGTCCCACCTTGTTTTTCTGCTTCCTCAGGAATTTCAAGTGAGACCTAATTCAATCAAAAATTGAAAATATATACTAGTATTTTCTATATTTTTAATTTTTGATTAAACTGGTTCTGACATTATACAAATATCTCAATTGAAATTCCTGAGGAAACAGATACCATCTGTGAAACGTGTCAAATAAAAGTTGATACAATTACCTTTTTATGGTTTTATCAAATTTTGATAAATAAAACAAAGTTTGTAATGTTCACTTTTTTAAAAAAAAATAAGCATGTGATTGATTATATCTGCCTGAAAAGTCTTTAATCCTATTCGTTGTTTTTGTAAATGTACTATTGGGATGTGGCAGAGATAGAATCAATTTGGGCTGGGCTAAATAAATGATTTAAATTGGTTTTACTGATGGTGACACCATGTAAGTTGAAACGACCCATGTGACAGGGAGACAACGCAGGTGCAGAATAGGAAAACAGGAACAGAGTGTTGTCACCTATAACAGAAAATGGTTGAATAATGACCCTTATGGCAGGATCACCAAGGATTAGTTCAGTGACTCAAAATATATGGATTGCCTTGCAGCGATGCCGCTTGACACATGGTAACCCATTGACTTATTGTGTGTGAATGAAGCCTTAAGACGAGCTAACATAAAAAAAGAAAACACTTTGTCATTGTTGGATGAGAACAAGTTTAGGAGGCTGAACAGATAAAATATTTGAATATTTTGTATTTACTGAGATGACACATGGCCTCTCGGGATGTTATGTGCAAAAGACAGCCATGAGAAAGACACAACACCCCTCATGCCCAGCGGCCGCTCTACCCTATCTCTGCCCGTCCTCAGGCTGGAATGCCGGCCACATTATTGTAGGTGACAATCGCCTGAAATAAGTCACAAGGGCAGAGGTGTGAACTGGTGGCTCTGGTGTCCTGTCAGCAAGCGGCATTGGAATGGCTCACAGGGGGGGCCACTATCTGCTTCCAGAGGACAGGTTTCTGCGCCCTGTCGCCTACTGGAGAGAGACAACCAGGCTGTTAACAAGTGTTGAAGTGTCAGTATAAATATAGAGCATGACATCACTCCAGCGTCTCGTAGTGAGAAGACAAAATATGTGACAACAGCCACTGTCCGGGAATTCTAGGAATGTGCGCAATAAGTCTCTGAAACATGGAGGTAGAAATCTACAAATGGATGATTTTGCTGGTTAGTGGGCTCCGAAATATGGATGGCATGGCCAGTTAGAGGGCCCCAACATATGAATGACATGGCTAGATAGAGGGATTACAACATATGAAGCCCTTAGCTGGTTAGAAGGGTTCCAACATATGGATAAAATGGCTGGTTACAGGGGTTCTAACATGTGGATAACACGCCTGGTTGGAAGGTTCAAACATATGAATGACATGGCCAGGTTGAGGAGCTCCAACATATGGATAGCATGGCTAGTTAGAGAGACTCCAACATATGGATGACTTGGCCAGATAGAGGGTCTCCATCAAATGGCAAAATAGAGGGCTCCAACATATGGTTGACTTGGCCATATTGGCCACTTGGCCTTTAGAAGATCTCCAACATACGGATGACATGGCCCGTTGGAGGGGCTCAAATATATGGAGGACACAGCCAGTTAGAGCAGCTTCAACATATATCCAGTTAGAGGGCTCTAACACATGGTTGACTTGGTCAGTTAGCGAGGCTCCATCATATGGCCAGTTAGAGGGCTCCAACATATGGATGACATTGCGGTTAGAAGGCCTCCAACAAATGAGGAACTTAGCTGGTTAAAAGGGCTCCAACTTATGGATGATTTGGTAACAAGTAATCAAATCAAAATGTCAGAATCAGCCAAACAAGTCAAATCAGCAGGCACAGAGCCTTTTCAATCCCACACAATTACATTTATTTATAACCTAAGATTCTGATGGTGCAGCCCGGCTGTGACAGGTCCTCTTTAAGAAATGGAAATATGAAGATGGTAGATCTGTGATCTTTCTGATGGGTAACATAAAGAGTTTGACCATCAGTGAGGCGGGAGGACAGATGGATGAGAGATGGGAGGACAGATGGACAGAGAGATGGAGAGAGAGACAGGAGGACAGAGAGATGGAGAGAGATGGAGAGGATATAGAGGAATGTTGAACATTGCTCATCCTATGGTTGACACGCTATGCTTAGACTTGTAGTTGTGGTCACTCTGTGGTCACCATTCTCCCCTCTCCCATCTCTTTACATTTTCACATCCTCTATATAATTCTTGCAGGGCCTCCTGGGATTCGGATTCATCTCCCCCAGACAGGCCGTGAGTTCCGGAGCACCGAGCAGACACTCTCCTGAAATTCTGCACATTATTGGGAGGTGTTGAAATGAGACAATCGGGTGACACATTTGTATAATAACTTCTCGGAGTGCGGAGAACTCAGAGACACAGCTAATTAAGCCATAAGGTACATGAGGGGGAGGCGCACGCCCGAGGTATATCATACCTGCTAATAAGACAGCAGCGGTGACACAATCCGTTAATTCGGAGGAATTCTATGATCAAAATATGAACATTCTGCATCTAAATTACCACTCAGCTGTGGTGCCATACAGGGGCACTATGATAGGCCTCCTGAGTCCTGGAACCATGGAGACCCAATTACTACAAAGTTTAAATAATAATGTCATTTCTAGTGATGCTTCAATTTGTTTTTCAGTTTGGTCTGGGGTCTGTATGGCAGAAATGAAGAACAAAATCAGAATATCTAAAGAACACAACATTTGTAAGCTCGTAGCTGCACATGGTGGGGTAGCCGCTGCCTGCTGTGTACATTGCCAACTAGCTGACGGACGCTTCTAAACGTCGTAAACTACGGCTGTAAGCCTGTTCTGTTATCTCATTGGCTGGCCCTCATCAGCGGCGAGACAGCAGCTTACATCATCAGCCAGTGAGAGGGCAGATCAGCACTCGTAACATTTTTAAGCAGATATAATCCTTAGTGATCCCACCCCCGAAGAACACCAGCCAGTGAGAGTGCAGATCAGCACTTGTAACAGCTGTAAACAACAGGTATAATCTAAGTGATCCCACCTCCGAAGAACACCAGCAAATAAAAATACTCATAGCCATATATCTGGAAGCCTGTTGTTAAAAAGATTCAAGAAACAGCTTCCTTAGTGATCCTTCCACAACAGTTCTTATTCAGCCACTTCCTTCCTCACAATTATGTTTCTGCATTGGCCTGTGGCTGTTTTAACACATAAAAGTAGGGGAACTCCAAAAATGTTGTCACCGGAGCAATAGGTAAAGGGGCAAATATGGGAACTCCTGGAGTCTTTTGCAGCCACTTCCTGTCTACATGCATTAAACCTTCACATTGGAAGCCCATGTGACAACGCAGGATCACAGTTGTCACCCTTTACCAGGAACTATCCTACAAAGTTGAAGCTGATCTCAAATTTCAGTGATCGCGGTCCGCGTCTGCTTTAATTACAGACGAAGAATAAACGAAACGAATGAACCACCTCGCCAACCTCCATCTATAATTTAGCAGGCCATTCTAATCAAAGGTTTGTTGTTCATCCGACGCCCACAAAAACTCAGTTTGAGATCGTTTAATTATGCCGAAGCCCTTTAATGCATTGTGTGCGGTGGCTGGGTAGCGGCTCTTCAGACTCCGTCCTTTGGGGGTCTATAATTGGCCACGGTGGAGAGGAACCGGTAATGGACGGCCACTTCTCTATCCTGGTCGGATGACGCTGGTTCCTTCTCTGAGCCCCTCGCACGCCCTGTGCTCTGCCGCTAATTAGCCGAATCCCCAGGGTTGTCACCAGCAGCCATTATTGTTATTTTTTTCACCTTTAAAAGGAATTTTCCATTATAGCAGGAAATGTGTGACGAGGGGACGCACGGAGAGTCACAGCAACCTGTAACATGGGGCCAAGTCAATGGCGGGGACACAATAGCTCCAAACTCCTAATGGCCCCATTGATGATGGGGGGGAATCTAATTGTAAGCTCCGGGGCCTTTTTAGGCGATTGTATGAGTGACTCCTAATCACATCCCTCTCCATTTTGGGGACACAACAACCCCCTGACGCCATGGCGGCCTCAAAACAAATCGTAATGAACCGGCAGGCCGTCCATTATAAAGGAGAGATGAATTTGTTTTTTATAATGAGACCTCTATTCCGGGGGGGATTAATTTATCGAAACGGGAGACACCGCAGGGGCTGTGGAATGACGAAGCACATAATAAGCACCGAAGATTAAATGTTACGATATTGAGACGCACGGTGACGCAGATTGGATGCTGGCGGTAAAATTAGAAGATCCGCTAATGAATGTCGCTGCCTCCTGATAGGTTAAAAGGGTCGCCCCAGGGAACGGACGGGATGTGTGGTGAGGGCGCCGCGCTTACGTCTGTCGGGGTCAGGCTCGTCAGGGAGGGATGCGGGCATTACAAAAGTATTTCATGCAAAGCAAACCTGCACGAGGACGGCTGGTTTATTAATTACCCCCCCACACTCCCGCCCCATTCTTGGCATGGTGCTCTGTTCTTATTGGCCATGAGGTTGTGGTGCAGTTACAGCTTCCTCACCCCAGAAGCTGCTGCCCCAGGGGAGGCACTACAGGTATCACCATAGAGAATGAATGGGGGCAGTGTTGCAGTACCACTCCCTGCCACCAGCTGTCGAATCTGCAGATGCTGGCTCTTTAAGAAAAGTGCCGGCTGCGGGGATTCTTCCCAGAGCCAGGTCTGACCCCGCCCCGGTGTTCTCCCCAGCACCTTTTAGCTGGGCGCACCACCCCGCACTTTTCAGCAACCACCCGGCTGTTTTTGGATGGTTACTGAAGAGTTGGGGTCACAAATCAGGGGCTTCCACCCGCCTACAATTTCTTTCCACCCAGCTTAAAAAAATTACTGGGTTAAGGACCATTGGCTATGCAGTCTTTGGCAACGGGACCATGTGACCAATGCCATGCAGACAGGTGACCCAACCCTGATTTTGTTTTCAAATATTTGTGAGTATAGAGAAGCAGCACAAGGAGTCAGTCACTTGCCCTGTAGTGCAAGGATCATGATCCTAGGTGGAGAGAGCAGAGTGGCAGAGAGCTTATCAGTCTGCTGCTTGTACATTCATTGACCAATCAGAGGCTGGGGGAGGAAATAGATCTGTAAGCAAAAGAGAAAAATCATATAGGGCCCAGTAGCTTCTGGGGGCCCAGCTACAATCTTCACACCCCAGCAGTAAATTTAGAAGTGCAATTGGTCAAAGTTGACCCCTCCTTGTCACCAGGGAGGAGGAGCTTTGAGGCCATTACAGTACAGGCAATGTAAATGGGGCAGCTTCCCTGGGGCTATGGGCAATGGATGGGGGGTGAAGGTGGCAAAGCTGCCCATTTACCCGGGCCCCATTCTGCCCTGAACCAAAATAAATTAGGTGCTAGCAAAAATTAGTGAGTGGGATTTTCTCCAAAAACACAACTAGAACTTGTGTCCTGATGTTTCAATTTTTCAGATTATTACAAACCTCTCATTTTAAACCCCTTATAAAAAACCAAAGTAAGGAAGATGAGCTGATGAGAAGCCAACATAGAATTTCCTCTGCACAGCCTGGGGAAGAGACAGAAGAACTATTACAGCTTTAACATGTCCAACAGTGCCATCTAGTGGTATGATTGGGTCATAATAGCTATCAAAAGCTATTCGAAAGCGCCATCTGCTGCACAGTTATGAAATAGCACTCTGTGAAAATTTTAAATTTCTCAGTTGTAATTTAAAAAATTACTACAGTAATTTTTTTCAAAGCCAAGTTTATTACTGGGACAGCCTGACACTTTGCTATTGTATCATGCTATAATGTTGTATCATTAGACATAGATTTAAATAACTAGGTAGTGTAAAGACCCTGAACAGAATAAAACTGAGATGAGCTATGAGATGGATTAGTATGTCTTATGATTTCACTGAACTATTTATTGTGTGTGTTAATAAATATCAACCTCCCTCATCCTGAACAATTAACATTTGCAGTGTAATGTTTCATGGTGATTGAATTAAGGTGTTTTTGCTGTGTGAATATCAATGTCATTTTCTGCACTGGTAGAACTGATGAAGCAGCTTGGAGAGCTGCGAAACGTCGTCAACATTTACAGGACAAATCCAGCTACTACTAGATGAAGCCATACTAAAGTCATTTTTAATTACTAAAAAATGCAGAGTAATGAAACTATAGAGCCTGGTTATAAATGTTCTCTATCAAGATTTACCCAATTTTTACCCAAATTGTACACCTTTTAAAAATTGGATTCAATGAGAAATGCATGAATCAACTTTGACTCACTATTCATCCATTTTTCTGTTTGAATGTAAAAAAGTGTAAATTTGGGGTAAAAATCAGGTGAAAACTTTTGTGCTTGGAACAGTAAATTTCTGAATCTTGAAATTCTGAACAAATCCAGATGGATCGGTTGAGAAATTGGAATTGGTATTTTTTTATTGAGGTGTACCGGTCAGTGACAGTGGCCAATCCGGCTGCGGGACAAAACCAGCTGACATCATCCAGGGGCCTTTCAATGACAGGTATTGTATAGTGAAGTCAGATCTGAACTTGGATTACTCAAATTATGTGAAGTTGGAATAGCTCTGGTATTTTTTTGCCAATTATCTGTCACAGATCCCTGCAGATCTGGGTGATCTGTGCCTCCTTCAGTACCCACCTTTCACTCCCCTGCTGCCAGCACCAGCTCTGCTAAGGCATCATCGCCTCGGCTCACTTCCTGGTCCAGGTCATGTGACTCCCAGTCAGCTGCTCCACTACCACAGACAACTAGAGTGTTTCTCAGACGCGCTCCCCCTGCTGGTGGAGATGTGAACACCAACCAACCTCTAGTCTCCAGGATTCCCTCTGGTGGTAGGATAGGATGCAGCAGGTCACATGGCCTCATTCATCACATAAAAGGAAGTGAAAAGGGAAAAGGAAGTTGCCTGAACAAGGAGTTCCTTTGGCTCTGTTTCTAGATTCCGGTTTGTTGGTTCTCTTGCTTCTGATTCCTTTTGTACCGACCTTGGTTTGACCTTGACTACTCCTGATCTCTGCCTGCTCTGACCTCTGACTTGCCTGACTACTCTTTGCTCCTCGCTCTGGTACCATGTCCTGTTTCTGTCTGTCAGCAGTAACTGCCTTGGCATGCACGGGGGCCACAACCTGGCAGTTGCCTGCAGTGCAACATCCTCACATCTAGAGGCTCTGGTGAAGACCGGGCAGCTGCTTAAACTCTACGCCCTGTGCTCGTATCTACCAACTGAGATGGTGCCATGGAGGGTCCACCGTCCTGCCCCACAGTACTATGACATTATCATTAGAAGTTTTATCACCTATGCAGACTTCCTGACACCAAGGATGGGATTAATAGGATGTGGGGGAGGAGGGGGTCAACAAATATCAACCTCCCCAATCCTGAACAATCTTCATTTGCAGTGTAATATTTCATGGTGATTGGAATAAGGTGTTTCTCCTGTGTGGATATCAATGCCGGGGTTTTTCCTGCACTGGTAGAAGCGATGAAGCAGCTTGGAAAGCTGTCGCCAACATTACAAGAACAAGTCCAGCTGAATGAACCAAATACTACTAGATAATCCCAAAAAAGTAATTTCCTATTATTAAAAAATGCACAGTAATGAAAACTATAGAGTCTGGTTATAAACGTTCTCTGTCAAGATTTACCCAATTTTTACCCAAATTGCACACTTTTTAATATCAGATTCAATGAGAAACGCATGAGTTAACTTTTGAGTCTTTGAGGAATTGACTTTGAGTCGGAACTGAAGCCAAACTATACAGTATGGCGGCAGGTAAGGTACATCATTGCTGTTTATATTGAAATCGGATCAGAACTTAAATTACTTAAATCCCAGGTTCTGATCCGAGGTTGGAATAGCTCTGATTCGAGTCGGAACTGGTATTTTGTTTTAATGAACCATACTATACCAATGAGCGGAAGGATTGTATGGCTCAGCTAATCTGGTCACCGTCATTGATGGGTATATTGATGTTGGATCAGAACTCGTATTACTGAATTCCTACGTTTTGATCCAAAGTCAGAATAGTTCTGATTCCAGTTGGAATATATTTTAATTGAGAAGGAATCTGTATTTTTTGAGCCATACTATACTAGTTAGTGGCAGGTATGGTACGGCTCAGCCACCTGGCCACAGTCATTGACAAGTATATTAATATCAGATCAGAACTTGAATTACTAATTTTCTGATCCGAGGCTGATTTGGGTTGGAACTTTCCCTCCACTACTAATTATATGTTATTGAATTTTATTGAATTAACCAACTCATTTTATCAATCCTTTACCTGACAGTAGGAGGGGGGCGCTCTCACAACTTCAGACGTGTATAATGATTCTCCTTTAATCATATGGCATTTCTAATATTGATCATTGGAGAAGCGGGCGGCCCTCAGCGTCTGATCTACAAGGTGTCCATGGGTTATTCTGACTGCATGCTGTATGCAGAACAGGCTAATTGAACATTTCCTCACATTGAAGAACACAGCGCCAGCCGCAGCCGCCTCGCATTGTCTGATGCAGATAATTAGCGTCCTCATGGTAACAAAGTAATTTTCTGTAATTTGTTAAATTAACATGCTGATAAAACAAGCTTTGTGTAGAGTGAGCCGGGTCCCCTGTCCCAGGATAAATCACTTTCTAGAAAAAGAGACGGCGATGTTGTGACTCGTTTAAAGGGAACCTGTCAGACCCTTTCTTGCTTGGTTTAGGTGGAGGTGACTAAGAGAGCAGACATAGGGAGGTGCAAGGTATGCTGCTGCTCTGTACCCACCTCAGCCACAAGAGGGTGCTCAAAACAGTTCTGTGTAGGGGTCATTTGTTGGCTAAATCTGCCACTGCTTGGAGCCCAACCCAACTGGGACGGAAAAATGACTGCCATCATCCACGGGGACAGCCAAGTATTTAATACCAACTACAACACCACCACGGACTGTAGAAAAAGTTCTTGGCCCAACTTGATAGTTACATAGTAGGTTAGGTTGAGTCCATCAAGTTCAACCACTAGGGAAATAAACATATGCCAGATATAAAACCCTATAGGACATAGCTGGTCCGGAGGAAGGCAAAAAAACCATTGGTACAATTTGCTCCAATGGGAAAAAATTCCTTCTTGATTCCAAAGCCAAAAATTCTGATATTGCTGTTGCTAGAGATTTATTTCATTGTAAGAATTGCCAATTTGCAGGATTGTGGCGCTAACTTTAATTTTCCAGATAACTTCCAGAATCATGTCAAGACACCTGATGAGTTTTTTGGTGTTATACTTTGGGTTTAAAAGAAGTTCCAGGTCCTGCAGAAGAGAAACCAAGAAGGAATGAATGTATGAGGCACACAATCAATGACAAGTCCTCAAATTTGAAGAAGTGGTGTGACAGATTTCACCCTAGATCAGCCTTTAACAACCTTTTTAGCATGGGCGAACCCTTGAAATACCTTTTAGGTCTTCAGGGAACCCCTTCTATAATTCTATATCTACAGACCAGAGTATATTAGTGTGGTGGTCAGTGGGAAGAATATCTCTTACATTGCTGGCCATTGGGAAGAATGTCACCCTTACAGATAGCCAAAAATATAATTGGTGTCACTTAGTCTGACCTGAGAGGTGCAAACTGCTCATTGCTCAAGGAATCCCCAGCAACCTCTGGAGGAACCCTGGTTGAGATACACTGCTCTAGATGTAGGAAGATTTTCTCCCCCCCATCCATACATTGAATATTTAATTCCCAAACCTCTCATTCAGGTTTTAATTATAGGCTGTAACCTTCTTTGATGTTAAACTAATTTACTCTCCATGAAATTGTACGGTCTCAGAAAAATGAAATGTTTAAGAACATTTATTGTATTGCACACGCAGGTAAGTACATCAATTATCATGTATATATCTTTATTTAGTAAAATCTTTTTATAAACACATACAAGGCCTAACACACAATATCAGATGTTTGTTCTAAAATATGTAAAAACCTACAAAAAAATAAAATAAAAGAAGTTACAAATAAATGGCTAAAAATAGGAAAACCAACAGATAAAATAGGGCATTTATTATTCAGGTGTACATTCACTGTAACAGAAATACTCCTACAGTGCATGTAAAAGCCCCCAGACAACATTCAGTAATACAGATAAGGATAGTGGACAAATAATAGCTCAAGGCTGTCCATCTCCAGTCCTCAAGGGTCAGAATGGTTTACAGAGGGCCAGAAATGTGACAATGCTTGCCTGGATTGTGGCCCCCCACGTTTGATTTGGACATCCACGAAAAATCCGATCCCAGTGATTTCACAGAGAGCTGGAGCCATGGTAGAAGACCAGGACCTGAAGGCATATCCAGGGTACTTTGTAAAAATCTACTAGGTAGTGCCTGGTTTACAGAATGCAAATACGGTATATATATCTTAGGTGGCTCAGTGGTTAGCACTCTGGCCTTTGCAGCACTGGGTCCCAGGTTTGAATCTTGGCCAGTATAATATCTGCATGGAGTTTGCAGGTTCTCCCCGTGTTTGTGTGGGTTTCCTCCGGGTACTCCAGTTTCCTCCCACATCCCAAAACATGCAGTGAGGTTAATTGGCTTCCCCATAAAACTGACCTTAGACTGTGATAATGACATATGACAATGGTAGGGACATGAGATTGTGAGCCCGCTGTCTCTAGCTAGTGACATGGCTATGGACTTTGTACAGAGCTGTGTAATATTTTGGCGCTATGTAACTATTGTGCGATAAATTTAGGTAAAATCTAGGCAAGCTTCCTGCCTTCCTCTGATCCTTCCATTGAAATGTTTGCAATAAGCACAGAAGAAGCCTCCATATTTACATTGGTGTGGTCCTATAAGACTCCAGATGCATCTTCTCTTGGAAAGTGATAGATACACAACATTTTGCTGGTATAATGGAGAAGTATGAAGAGGCCGGGCCTTAGACCCAAAACTCTATTCCTATACTGGTTATTCAGTAGGCTCCAGTCTTATGGATGACCCAGCTTTGCCCTCATGGACTCCAACAGAAGATCACAACAAATTTCTAATCTCCTATCTGCTTCCATATTTTGAAGATAGCCTGAGCATCGCTTTTGTCTTGATTTGACTTTATGATTGGAGCTATGATGAGTTGACTTGTGTTAATATGATTTCTATAATATGGATTCATTTCTAATTTGAAATATTTATGTATTCTTTACCAGCTTTTTGGTATCTATCCCCTGAAGAAGCAGTATCATCTGTGAAACACGTTGGGAATATTTGACATTGCTCAGACAGCAGTTCTTCGTCTAAGATTTGTATAGGATGATTTTAATCCTGTGCTTTGTGTAATGCTCAGATTTCTATTTGAAAAAATAATTGTTTGGAATAAATAAAGTTTTATATATACTTTTTATCAATCATTGCCAGCAATCCCCCATCTGGTTTTGTTTTGTATGACTTGAGCAATTATAAAGTCACAGTCTGTGGGTGACTGATCATCAGATACATCAGAGAGATTCCTCCACAAAGCCAGGAAGAGGAAGAGTTTTCTCCAAACAGATTTTCCTGGAGGTCTCCTGGTCCGTTTTGTCTGGTTGCTGGTTTTGGGCCAACTTAGGCCTCTTTTGGGCAGCCCCCATTGTGTCCTCCATCTTTGTGGCTATTTCTGAAGGTGCCATAATAACGTCTTCATGAGTAGACTCTTCGGGGATTCGAGGCGTGTTTACCCGGCTGGCTTCTGATGGAAAGTTACTGGATAAAGACTGGAAGATTAAAAACATATATAAATCTGAATTCTACCATAGAAACAGAGAGACATTTGTTATCAGGGTGACTTTGTGTTTTGTAGTTGTTATACTGTAGGTGTGATGATTGGGTGGCCACAGTCTCTGGCCATAGAGTGTCCCCACCTGTATCCCTGAGCCCAGGCTGCTGTCCACCTTCTTCCTGCGGGGCATGTTGGGGTTCCAGTGGCAGACCAAGCTGTCATTCTGCACGCTGTAGTTTTTGTTTCCCAGCAGCCAGTAGGTCTTCATCTTCCCTTTACCCTGCACGACAAAGGTGATTAGAATGGTGACCATTTTATATCGTGAAAAAATTCTCAGAGCTTCCTTTTCAAGTTGGTTACCTTTAAATATGTTAATTCTACATTGACCTTTATTCCCATCCGCCTTGCCGTGTAAGTAATGGAAACTCTTCCCCTAAACCCAAGACTCCATCCCTCACAGTATTTGCTCCTCCCTAACTTCGCTACTCCTTTCCTGCCTGACAATACTCTTCCCATCTTTCATACTATTCTTTTACTGCCTGAAACTACCCTTTCCTATGCCTGGTAGCCCTCGTTTCTCGACTCCGCTGCTTATTCCTTGCCTGACACCTCTCCTGACTCTGCTACTCATTGCCGATCTGATAACACTTCCCTTTTGCTGGACTCTTCTATCAGGCACCACTCCTCCCCTGCCTTGCACAACTCTTTTTTTTGCTTGACACTACTCTTTCCCTTACCATTATGCCCATTACCACTCTTCTCCTCTGCCTGCCACCACTCTTCGCCTGCTTAGCAGCACTCCTTCACTGTATGATTCCCTTATCCCTCTCTTGTTATAATCCTCTGCTCCTTCCCTGCCTGACACCACTCTTTCCTTGCTCCACTACTCATTGCCAGTCTGATATCACTCCCCTGGTTGGCAGAACATCTCTCCTGCCAGTTTCCACCATTTCTTCCTTGCCTGACACAATTCTTTTTGCTTGGCACTACTTCTCTCCTGCCCAATACCACCCTTTGCCATGCCTGGCAGCTTTTCTTCTTTGACCCTGATACCCATTCCCTGCTGACACCACTTCTCCCCTGTCCTGCAGCACAATCCATTGCCTGACTCTTTCACTCCTCTCATACTCTAATCCTCGGCTCCTACCTTTTTCCTCTGCCTGACACCACTTCTCCTTTGCCCGGATCCACTCATCCCCACTACTCCTCTCTCGCCCTGCGGTACTCCTCCACTGTCCTAATCCTCTGCTCCTTCCCTGCCTGACACCACTTTTCCCTCTACTCTGCTATTAATTGTTTGTCTGATATCACTCCTCTCCTGCTGTACATCACTATACTTTTATCCGACACCACTCCTCCCCTACCTGGCACAACTTTTCTCTTGCCTGATTCCATCACTTCTCTCCTGTCTGGCACAACTCTTCCTTTCCTGCTCATTACCACTCTTCCCCATGCCCTTATGACTTTGCCCCTTACTCCCTACCTGCCATCTCTCCTCTCCCGCCCTACAGCACCCCATTGCTGTCTGACTCCTTTACTCCTCTCCTGCTGTACACCACGATACTTGCACTAGACACCATTCCTCCCCTGCCTGGCACAACTTTTCTCTTGCCTGATTCCACCACTTCTCCTTTGCCTGGCACAACTCTTCCTTTACTTGTTACTACTTGGTTCCTCCTCATTTCCAATCTTTCTCATGCCTGGCATCTCTTCGCCTTTGACTCTGCCTCTTATTCCCTGCTGACACAACTTCCTTGTGCCCAGACTCCCTGCCCGCTGCCACTCTTCTCCTGCCTAGCAGCACCCCTCCATTGTCTGACTCCTTTACTCCTCTCCTGTTCTAATCCCCTGCGCCTTTCCTTTCCTTTCCTTTCATTTTCCTTTGCCTAACATCACTTCATCACTTCCTTTGCCTAACATCACTACATTAGCTGTTCATTAAAACTCCCATGGGCCATTATTTGGTCTTGCTCTATCTAAGGAATGAAGACACATTGACAAGTATTACAATGAATGAACTTCATAATAACAGGGAGGTCCTGACCCACACATTTTCTATTTAAAATACATTTTGTTCCTGTATGTAATCCTGATAACATAGACAGCAGAAGGCTCCACAATTTCTCGTTGCCATCGATAAGCCAATTCTCACTTTCAGCTCGGCCCCTTTATTAGTGACCAGTCCAGGCTGATAAATCACAGATTGCATTACGTATTACATCACCTTCACTTCAATCTCTCCGCGAGGTTCAATCTCGTAAGCGTTGTCAATGATGAGCACCTGGTAGGTGGCGGAGCTGATGTGGATCTTCTGCGCTGCATGGTGGAACAAATATGAAGTCAGAACAATCACATGATTCATTATTAAATAGTTATATAGCCAACCAGGATGATCATAAAACAAATACTGTATCTGTGTGAGAAGCCTCAGGTATGAGCTGATATCTATACTATTCATTCATTTATGAAGAAGTGAATCTGACATTCAAGCAAACATTCTCTGCTGGTGAATCAATCACTCATATAGGATATAAATCGATCTGGAAGATTCACCTGCAGAGAATGCTTGGTATGAGTCAGATTCAGAACCTAAGGAAGCCAAGTTGTATCAGATCATTAACAATGATTTCTTTTCTCACCAATTTTGTAGGCACAGGGTGAGCACATTTTTTATGGTGGGAAGCCATCATGATTAGTTGCTGTACTATAACAGAAATAAATTGGTGATCAGAAGATCCATTAATTTATAAGTACTGAGCAGAACTAGACAGAACTTTCCTGAGGCTGCGATTGGCATGTTGGAAAAGGACGTTTAAATTATTTCTATAACCAAAGGAGCCCATTTTACCCTTATACAAACATCTGATACAGCCAAAAAATTATTTAGACTTGCACAGTAAGGGCGGGTTCAGCTCAACCTCGGGATTGAGGGAACTACACGTCATGTAGTTTTGTGCTCTAAAAGAACCAGGATTTGACAGCTAGTGGCAGTGGGTGAGACTGAACCACTTACTGCTGCCCCCATTCATTTTCCATGGGGCTGCCACCAGGAGAAGTTACATGTAGCGCCTCCCCAGAGGCAGTGGTTCCCTGGCATGAGAAAGTGCACCACAATCCTGCTGCCAGTGTGTTAACATTGAAGCCTAAAAATTGAAGCCTAACTTTTTAGTTTCCCAAAGATTCCCAACGTTCACCAAAATTTGAATGAACCTAAAACTCCCAATTCTGCCTATCTCTAGTAACAGCTTCCATCTAAGGTGTTAGGACTTATATAAGACTTACGTAGGCTGGTAGACTCCATCCGAGAGGCCGTGTTCACTGTGTCACCGAACAGGCAGTAACGTGGCATCTTGTACCCGACAACACCGGCCACGCAGGGCCCTGAAAACAGAAGCACATTGCCGTCAGGACTTTTCAATGCAAAATATAAAATACACAATACAAAAAATGCTAAAAATATCGATGGGAATCCATCACAAGATCTCTATTATTTGTTCCTCCTGTATTGCTGCCTGCAGATTGCAATTACTTTTTTGTAAACTGTTATCTTTCATAGGGTTGTTTCTTGCAGGAAATACTGTTACATTGTTTTAAGATTTAAAAAAAATATTAATAATAAAAAATGTTTAATTTAATGAATTCCAAGCAATTGGCTCACACACCATCACCAAGGTAAATTTGCTGGCCATAGGCAGAATGAAAACGACTCTCAGCTACAAAGTTATATGCTTGTAACTCATTAGAAAGCTAAAAATGTATATGATCAGCTTAAATATGCTGCAGCCACTGAAAGAGCATGTAAAAATTACGCTAAGTGCAGGTTATCAGTGCTTAGATGCTGTGGCTGCATTAGTCTTTATTAGTGTTGGTGTTCGAATTCGGGTTGCCCTTTATTCGACCCGAACATGGCCGTTCGAATTCGGATAGACCCCAAAATCACAGGATTCGACACCGCAAATTCTGCGCTCTGAATTCTGGAATCCAGAAACCCCCTTTAACAAGAAGACTCCCAGATGTCCAACCATGGGGAATAAGTATAGGGGTACATAATACCCCTACTGGTTCCCTGAAAGGTTAAAATATAGATGCAAATAATCCAGACTTTATTGTGAAATTTATTCATTAATAAATGTATGTGATTTGTGTGTATTTACTTATTACTTACCTTTTTTCACAGTAACTCACCTGAAATGAGGTTCCCACGGTCCCTGGGCTGTACTTATCATTAATAAGTACAGCCCAGGGACCGTGTGAACCTGGACCGTGGGAAACTGCAGCCACTGCTGATTGGAGGCACCTGGGTACAGGGCGAACCTGGACCGTGGGAAACTGCGGTCACAGCTGATTGGAGGCACCTGGGTGCAGGGCGAACCTGGACTGTGGGAAACTGTGGTCACGGGTGATTGGAGGCACGTGGGTGCAGGGCACGTGCCTCCAATCACCTGTGACCACAGGGGTACTGAACTCATTTGACCTCTCAATGGAGAATCTCCATTGAGAGGTTATATGAGTTTAATACACCTTCCTGATTTTTTTTCCTGCCTTATACAGTGTTGTGCAGAGCTGTGGGAGTCTTGACATGTTTTTTAAATGTATTTGGAGGCTGTAGAAGCTCTACACAGTCCTGAAAAATAACCTGAATTTTCCCCACATTGACTTTAATGGTGTTGAAATTCGACGTTTGATCGCCCGAACAATATCTGCCTATTCGATCGAATAGCCGTCGAATTCAATAGTGAGATATTCGACCAACACTAGTCTTCATTTTTCAGGCTGTTTTCCCTGTATTGTCACCTAATGATCCTACCGGTCACATACTACCTCTCCTGGGCAGTGGTGTCACCCAAGGACAGGAAGTATGGTAGGATAAGGGATGGGTGAATCTGCCAAGGATTACCCGAACTCAACACTTGCAGTGAACCTTAGTGAAGTATTGCACCATTCTGCCCTTTGTAAGAGCTAACAGGAAAACTGCTGTCAAAATGCAAAGGGTACTGGGCACTGCCATGGAGATGCCATGTAGTACAAGCAGCTTCTAGGGCAACATTGAAAGTATACAAATATTTTCAATAACATTCATGTCATTGTGTTATTTTTTGTAATTGTCATTGTGTTATTTTTTTTCAATGGATTCTCCCTCACAAGACCAGACCCATATCTAGGCACGCAGCCTGTGTACTGGAAAGCATGCCCCCCCCCCCCCCTTTATGTACTATACCAGGTCCCATTCCTTCCCTCAACGGTGGAAGGTCCCAGTGTTGAGGGACAGGGTCTCTTCCCCTGATCCTGTCCTCCAAAAAAGGGCGTAGGGTATGTTGGGGGCTCCTAGAATGTTAATGCTCCCATAACTGCCCCCTCCAAAGGGGCATTGGCATCCTCTGTTAATATCCTCTATGTTTTGTAGCTCACAGAGCAAGCTGTGCAGGGTAATATCATTGCCTAATATATGGACAGCAATAGAATTTTGACAAGTAGATACTTAAAGGACAGGTATAACAAAAATAGACCAAATAGGAGCAAATATGAAAAAAACAAAAAAAAAAACAAAATGGGAAATCTCAGAGTTAAATGCCTGGGGAATTTAGTTTTGCATTCCTAAAATAAGAAGATGGAGTTAGAGGGACATTTTTGTATATAATAAAGGAAAGTGGCATATGCAGAATAAAGTACATAGGTTGGACTCCACAGCCTGGCCGGGAACAATGACAGCCTGCAACGTCAGCAGGAACATACCGACACAAACAGGTTTCAGGGAGAGGAATATATAATAAATCCGCACATGTATCATATAACAGCCACCTCGCCTGCCAAGGCAATGATGGAGAAAACGTTCAGAGAATTACATTCCTATTATTAAACCTTTGAGGGCTGAAGAGGCTCCTGGAAGGAATATTCATAGAAATAGTTCTTATATAAGAATAAAGCAGAAGGAAAAAACAACTGATATATAGAGAGGGAAATAGAGAGCATGGAAAGAGAGAAGAGAGGGGGGAGAAATAGGAGAGAGGGAAAAAAAACTAAAAGTATATAGGGCCTGATTTATTAAAGCTATCCAAGGCCAGAGAGGATACACTTTCACCAGTGAAGCTGGGTGATCCAGCCAACCCTTAAATGTATTTCCTAAAAGTAATTTATTATTAGATAGCAAAATGTTTCAATCCCAGACCAGATCCATTCCAGGTTTGCTGGATCGCCCAGTTTCACTGATGAAAGTGTATCCTCTCCAGCCTGGGAGAGCTTTAATAAAGAGAAAGCAATAGAGAGCATAGATGAAAAAGTAAGTAAAGTAAAAAGTAAGAGATAAGAAAGTAGAGAAGGGCATAGGGGGCAGGAAAAGAGAGAAATATACAGAAGAGAGCAGAAGGAGAGTAAGCAAGGGAAAGGAAACGGACAAAGCAAAAGACAAGGAATAGGAAGGTAAAGCCATTACTGGAAAAAGGACAAACAAAAAAAGAAAAATGATAACTAAATGAAACAAATAATAATATTATTAACAACTAACAAAATAATAAATACAAGAACAGAAAATACTAGAAAAGCAAACAAGAGGAAAATAAAAAACGGAAGAGAAATTAAGGAAACAGGGATTAAATGAAAAAGGAAGGAAAGAAATTTAAAGACAAACAAGATCAAGAAAGGAAATGAAAAAGAATATAAAAAGGGAAACAAAAGAAAGATAAAGGGAAATGAAAGTAGAGGAAAAAAGGAAAGGACAAGCAAAGAAGGGAGACAGGAAAGTAAAGGCAAAAAGGATCAAGAAAGGAAAATTAGAAAGAATGTAAAGGAAGGCAAATAAAAAATAAAGGGAAATGAAAGTAGAGGAAGAAAGGAAAATAAAAGAAAGACAAAAAGAACAGGGAAAAGGAAAGGAAAAGAAAAATGAATGAAAAGAAGATGGAAAAGGGAAAAGATAAATTAAAGCAAAAAGAAAAGGAATAAGAAAAGCAAAGAAAAGCTAAAGAGAATGGAAGGCAACAGAAAGGAAAGTAAGGGGAGGAAGGGGAAATGGAAATAAAAAGAAGAAAAAAAGGTAAAATAATGAAAAAAATGGAAAGGATGTGAAATTAAAATGAATGGAAAGAAATGAAGAAGGAAAATAATAGGAAATAGAGAGAGAAATAGAAAGAAAGAAAAAAGAGAACATGGAACAGGGAAAGTAAAGCAAGGGGATCCAAAAAGATAAAGAAAAACAAAACAGAAATGGAAATGATAGGAGAGGAGAGGGAAGAGAATGTAAAAGGAATGGAAAGAAATCAAGGAATAAATAAAAAAAAAACAGAAAGAGTAAAGAAAATAAAGAGAAAGAGTGCAAAGGAGAGATATGAAGAACACTCCAAATCCCATAGACAGATGTGAAAGTAACAATCTTTTTTCGGGGACAGTTTCTAGTGGAAGGAAAAACAAATTGGATCTCAGAAGGATCGGTGTGTAATAAATAAATGTAATGGGGGGGCTCGGGAAAGTAAAACTCTAATGCATTGAACAGACCGAATCATATCAGATTTTTTTTTGTTTAAAGTTTCTCTTTAAAGAAAACCTATATTGTAGGGAATAAAGTGGGTACCACTGTACCCCCCTTCCAGGTAATGCTAGCTTCCTGGCTGCCCATGGCTATAGGTTTATATTCAGGTTTATATTGTGATTGTTGATGGGTATTTGCAGGATTCCCAGGAGGCGGCGGGTGGAGGTGGTAGTAGATTAATGATGTGATATGAAGTCTCTGACACACAGGCGTCTCTGGCTGCGTCCTGTGTACACGTCGCACTTCCATAAATCCCATTTGTTCTACTCATCATACATACCGGTGTGGATTCCAGCTCTCAGCTGCAGCCTCTCACTTGGCATGTGCGGGATGATGACTTGGCGAACGGCAGCCACCAGGTCCAGGGACATTTTAGCTATTTCATCGGCGTGTTTGTGAACGCTCCTCTCCGGCAGACCACTGACCACCATATAGGCATCGCCGATTGTCTCTACCTGTGCCAGGAAAAGAGAATATTGATGGATTCCCTAAATGCTCAGCCACATAATAAATCATCATTGGACAGTAACAGACAACTTTTATCCAGCTAAAAAGAAAGTGTCTATAAGTAAACCTTTTGTTACCTACATACATAAATCCCTGACAAGTTTAGAAAAGCTCCACCTTTTTTTAAGAAAAGCTTGAGCTGGTCTGGGCTGAGATGGTGTCATCAGTCTGCTGCAGAAAGAGGAAGCATTTTCTCAGTCTCTTCTTTCTCAGTGATCGTAATGCAATATTGTAAGTCACAAGATGAGAAGCTGCAGCAGGAGGTAAAGGTGGGAGCAGTGGCAGGATAGCTAACAGTGGGCCCCTGTACAGAACTGATTGGGGGCCCCTGTTGGCTGAAAAGCCTTTGTACCTCTATGTACCCCCCTAGCTGGGTTCCCTTGAAAGCAATATTAGTTTTATCATTAGCTTACCTTATACACATTGTACGATTCGATCCGGGTGTCAAAACACACATACAGATTGTTCAGCATCTCCACCACTTGCAGAGGGGTGCAGGAGGCCGATATGGAGGTGAAGCCCACAACGTCCGAAAAGAAAATGGTGACCTGTGGGGGTGACAGAGACCAAACATTAAATGCATGGGAGACCAAGGAAGTGAAAACAGAATAAAAAGCAAATGTGAGCTACTTCACTTGTGCAGGAAGGGGTGACAACACTATTTAGCCTTGTGGATTGCTGTGTCACCCACCTGCTAATTAGAATGAGAATCATCATTCTGCATCAATAGGCAGGAAGGTGACACAAGAAGATGAAGAAATAATGTTTTCACCCCATCATTTGCCTTATATTAGAATCAGTGACAACAATACTGTGTCTCTGTGCTTCTCTGTGCAATGCAGAAACATCATGGCTGGTGGGCGCGCACAGCAGGGTGCTGTACATGGCTTCCTGGAAAAAAAAATCGGTACTACTTTTAAGAACCCTCAGCCCTGATGTAACTATTTAGCTGACTCTTGGTAGTGGGCTTGTCAGGCCAAGGAAGGAGAGCTTAGATTATGCTGGACGTCCTACAGCTAGAACTGCATTTTCTGATGTACAATGTGAGAATCTCACAGTGTGCAGGGAAAACAATTTCAGTCTAGGAGAGGTATCTGTATAACTGTGCAAGACTGAAGGGCAGATTTAATGAATGGGAGGCTGGAAATCAGATTTAATGTAAGGGAGGCTAGAGGATGAAGGGCAGATTTAATAAAGGTAAAGCAACTGGGCAGATTTAATGAATGGGAGGCTGGGGGCAAATATCCAGAAGAGGAGGCTGGGGTGCAGATTTAATGAAGTGGAGGCTAGGGGGCAGAATATTGTAAAGGAATCTGCAGGGCAGATTTAGTGTAGGGGATGCTGGAGGGCAGATTTAAAGTATGAAAGGTTGGAGGGAAGATTTAATAATAGGGGAGGCTAGAGGGCAGATTTAATGTAGGGGAGGCTAGAGGGAAGATTTAATGAAAGGGGAGGCTGGAGGGCAGATTTAATGAATGGGAAGCTGGAAATCAGATTTAATGTAAGGGAGGCTAGAGGGAAGATTTGATGAAGGGGAGGATGAAGGGCAGATTTACTAAAGGTAAACTGGGCAACTGGGCAGATTTAATGAAGGGGAGGCTGGAGGGCAAATTTCCAGAAGAGGAGGCTGGGGGCAGATTTAATGTAGGGGAGGCTGAAGGGCAAATTTCCAGAAGAGGAGGCTGGAGGGCAGATTTAGTATAGGGGAGGCTGGAGGGCAGATTTAAAGTATGAAAGGTTGGAGGGCAGATTTAATAAAGGGGATGCTGAATGGCAGATTGCAATGTTTAATTTATTGGGTGATTTCCAATCTTCATCATTGTCTCGTTCCCCCTGTATGGTTGGAGTATCTCCGAGGGGCAGTAATGAGCCTCTGTCATTAGCTGTGAGCGTGGAGAATCGTTCTTCGCATTGTTTCCCAATTATTGCCAATTACACCCAGTATTATCCCGCTCTGATCCCCGCGGTGCACAAACACAGCGCATTGCGGAGTCATCGCCAGGGGTGAAAGTGAGCAATTATCTAAAGTGCTAGAAAAACAGATGGTGATTCCCTTGAAGTTTTTATTTAAAGCGGCATTAGTTTCAGAACAATTGCACAAAGACGCTGAAGCCGATGATTAGGAGGAAGATCAGACAGAGAGCTCAGTGTTTCCCAACTGGGGGAACTCTTGAAAAAACTTTCAGGTCTTCAGGGAACTCCTTCTATAATTCTTATATTATAGCCACAGATCACAGTATATGTAGTGTGGTGGTCAGTGGGAAGAATTCCAGTGGAAAGAATGTCATCCTACAGCCAAAATAGGGGTCACCTAAACTGACCTGGGAGGAGCAAACTGCTCATTGCTCAAGGAACTCCCTGCAGCCTCTGGAGGAACCCTGGTTGGGGAAGTCTCATTCAGCTGTAATATCTGACAAATACCCTTTTTTTTTCTTTTAAAGCTGAAATCCTGGATCCAGCCAGGGACAAAAGTCCTGATGTACATTAAAAATATTTAGGCATGTGATTCCATCTTTGCACTGTACCCGTGCCTGGGGGAGGATGAATAAAAGAGTTTCATGCCACATCAGACATCTTTGTGGGATATAAAATGTTACAAATTAAATCAGAACTAAACTTCCACATATAAAACTTTTTATATCATGCAGAGCATTATTACAGAAAGGAACATTTTCTGTAATCTGCATTAATCATTCTGACCTGCCTGATTGTTCCAAGGAACTGTCAAAAACATTGGCAACCCAGATACCCCGCAATCTTGGCTTCCCCTGCAATTTATGGGACTGAACTCAGGCCCTGGTCTAGCCAATCAAGATTGCCCAAGATGATTTTCAGAAAGAGAAGAAAGAGGAAGATTTGGTGCCCTGCAGGTTTAGATCTTCTTTAAGGCTGATCAATGTCTCTGCCCTGGGCGACGATGGGTGCTGCGCAGATCCTACCTGCCTACAGAAGATAGGTCCTACTTCCTACTAGGTGGTAGGAAAATCTGAAGGATGGGACTACACAGAGACAAAAGGCTCTCAATGGAGTGATACTTCCATTATTATTATTATTATTATACAGAAATTATATAGCACCAACATATTACGCAGTGCTGTACATTAAATAGGGTTTGCAATTTAAAGACAGATACAGACACAGTGATACAGGAGGAGGAGAGGACCCTGTCCCGAAGAGCTTACAATCTGGGAGATATCTCATTTGTAGTCAGTGGTGAATGTTGGCTTTGCCAATAATGGACCCCTGTGCAGAATGGACTTCCACCACCAAACTGTCATAGAGCCTTCTGTTGGTGCAGGGCCCTTGTGCAGTGGCACAGTCTGCACCTTCCTTTGTCTACCCGTTTGTATGGTGGAGGGATCACATACTGCCTCAGTCCCTCCCTGCCTGTATACAAGGCCTATGTTCAGAACCTGGATACATTTTCTAATTTGTATTCTCAACCTAATATTCCAAAAATTATTTTTTGTTATGTGAAGTGACTAAAATGTATCACGTTGATATATATTGGTATATATTTGCCTTCTCTCCCCTAGAGTTTTGGCCCATTGCACACACCTACCTGATTGTAGCTTTCTGCCTCAACATGCTTGTTCTTCCTTAGTTGCTTGGCTACAGATTTTGGCAGCATTTGATGGAGAAGGTCCTCGGCTAAATGCCGCTCTTTTTTTAGGTCCTCTGTTCTTTCCTTGAGGTTTTGAGCATAATTCTGAATCCACTCTGTCATCTGTTTGAAGGACACCAGGACAATGGGGTATATAAGACACGATACGGTCAGCAGAGTCACCTTCAGGCTCAGGGTGGACACAATGTCTTTGGATTTGTTACTGAGCTTTTTATAACCCTCTCGATAAAAACATTCATAAAGAGAGGCTAGACCACCGACCACCGGTTCATTGTGACCATACAATGAATGGTTAAGGGACGACATAAGAAAATAGATATTGTTGTACTTGGTCATATCACTGGATAGATTGTAACTATCCATCCAACAATTGTATAATGTATCCGATGTATACAAGGCATAATGTAACATAGTACGAGTTTCCATCTCTAGAGATCGAAGATCAGCAGAAGATGTTGGAGAAGAATCATTTGCACGAAATATCTCTTCCTTGGCTCTTACCAGAATATGCAATGATAATACATCCACCCAACCTTGGTTCACTTTCATTGTGTTTAAATCTTCATTTAGGTCAAAAAACTTGTCCAATATTTCCAAAATTATCATGGACAACCAATTCCTAAAATCAATCTCTGCAATAGCTTCAAATTTCAGTATTATTTTATCTATTAAAATCTCACAGATACAGCTAATTTCAGTTGTGTCTGTGCAGTTCTCCACATATAAATCCTGAGCCTTGTCACAGAACAATCTCATGTTTTTTAATAATCGGGTCTGACGTCTTGTTAAATTCATGCGCTCCCAACAGCAGAAGGTCCTCTGGTCTTGGAGGAACTGAATGAATTCAATGGCTATTATGTCTGTACAAGATGAAAAAGCCTGGAGAGCAGCTTCCGTGTTCCTCCATTCCTTAATACAGTCTCGTAAATCGATGGAGATGGAACCCAGAAGAGTGAAGAGGGAAACCATACAGGCACCCAATATTCTTCGGACAGTTGGACTGCTGCCGAACATGCATGGTGGGGTGTACCTAGCAGAAAAAGATATTCTCTTTTATATGTCACACTCAACTGGACTGGACTTGGTTTATAAACGTTTTTGTAATATTGGGCCTGATTTCAAAAAGCTCTGGAGAGGATACACTTTCATCCGTGAAGCTGGGTGATCCAGAAAAGCTGAGATGGATCTGGTCCAGGATTGAGAATATTTGCCAACAAATAGCAAATGACTTTTAAGAAATCCATTCTAGGTTTGCTGGATCACCCAACTTCACTGATGAAAGTGTAACCTCTCCAGCCTAAAAGATGTTTATTAAATCAGGGCCATTTTTTCACATTTACCAACCAGATTTAGCTTTCAATTGTCTCCCTTTATTTCTGGATGCAGCTTTATTATTTAACACATGATAAAGGCTACATACACATATAAGACTTTTGTCGTTGGAAAGGATCTTTTTACAATCTAATGACAAAAGATTGAAAAATGCATGAACAAGTGTTGTACATACTGTGCCATTCTGCTTTATGGAAAGGGGAGAGGGGAGGAGGAGGAGCGGCACCCCACAGCGCTCTCTCCCCTTGCGATCGTTCGTTGCTTCGTCCTGGTGGATCCACGAACAACGTCAGATGGCCGCTGTACACACGTCAGATTCTCGTCTCATACCAGACCTAAAGCGATAATCGGACAAGAATCATCTGACGTGTGTACATAGCCTGGACTAATCTCATTTTACCAGAAAGTGGTGAAACTTTATGGCTTTTCAGAAAAATATATCGTCAAATAATCATGCTAAAAAAGCAGCATCTAAAAAGAAAGTTTGAAAGTTGAAAAAAAAAAACATAACATAACTAAGGACACATAAACAACGTTGATACAAAGAGAGGCAAAGAAAACCCTGATCTAATAACCAGAAAGTTCCTTTCCGATTCCCAAATGTAACCAGACTCTCCCTGGATCAAGATTGTCAATTGGGGAGCAGCCATCAAGTCCTGAATGTTTTTGCATTGCTTCTTTAAAAAAAGAAAAAATAGGAACCGATTTAATACCACAGTATTGTACTGATACGGCAAAGCACACCCGTGGGTACCAATGGCTGGTACATTATTTTAATATTAATATAAATAATATATTTGTATACCAAATAATGCATGTTACTTTTTTTTAGTTAAAATCTACAGGATCACAATTGTTTGCTTTGCTGCATAACCTGACAGATAAAAAATATTAGGAAAGTTGAAAGGACTCAGAGCTTAATTATGTCAGAGCTTTTACTGCAAAAAGGATACAAAAGAAAAAGTTGAAAAAACAAAAAAAGTAGCAAAAAGAACATAAAAGGCAATGGGGATCGACAGATGTTTTCAGCTAATAGCCACCTGTAATGCCACAGCCGTGCACGGCCAGAACAAAACATTATAACATTTGTTGTTGTACATTGGCAAGCCAGGTATATTTTACTTCCCTCAATGGGACATCAGAGCCATGCAGATCACATTGGAAGCTTCTGTTTTTTCTTCTGGAACCTGAAGATCTACAATTTAGAGGTCCTTGTAGGTGGCACTCACCTGCAGTCCTGACAGATGTTCTCAATGTCGTTCCTTCTCTGTCTCTTTGCAGACATTTTCCTCTGAATCAGGTGGATTTTGCTCTTTAGGGAAGCAGAGGACAAGGCAGTTGATGGGAAGAGGTCACTTTTCTGACTCCTATGGGCTTCTGACATGGCAGTTGAGTAGGGAGGTTATAGATGTTCTAAAGGGGGTCTGTTGTAGATGCTCCAATCTAGTCTGAGGCGTCTGTATCAGCTGCAAAGACACAGCACATATCCCCGGCTACTGGGTACAAAGGAGAATCGCTGCGTATACTCATTACAAGGCAATTCATTATCATCAGCCTCTGTCTTCTCCATTATTCCCAGGTATACTGCAAAGAGCAATTCATAAAAAAAACCCACATCATTTACGAAGAATTATCTTTATAAATAAAAAAAGTAGATAAGTTATATAAATATATTACCTATTTAAAGGACATTGTCACCGTTGTAAAAAAAAAAACAAGGGGATGAGTTATATTGTGCTTCCCACACTTGCATGCTTTAATCTCTGAAGTCCTAAAAATGAATCTCTGACCATTTATTTTATACATGGTTCCTCAGCTGTCGCTTGCTGGGGAGATTCACCATTACTTGTTACAGAGTCAAAAAGTGTAGAGAGATTACAATTGCCATCAGGTAATTTATTAAAAGAAATATAATATATACATGTATGGTTTGTCACTGTCTAATTATCAATTCTCCTGATATTGAATTTAATATACAAATAAGGGACCACAATTTATTGCATAAAAAGTCAGCAAAGTTTATTAATTACATGTATAAAAGCATTAACAAACAATACAATCAATGATTCCAAAACACCAGTGATTTCCATAAGATCTCAATGAATTGTGACCCGTCGCGCTTCACAGAGACAACGGATTCATCAGGGATCTTACATGAGACCAATTACAATAATGATCTATATTCATTCCAACTCGTAGATAAATAAAAAAAATGGCCTGTCGCAATATAGATGGAAAGGCAGCGTTTCGCAGGGAGACAACTATTTGATTCATCAGTTTCTTTGGCCAGACCGACATTTGTTGGAAAATTTAGACAGATGAGGACTAAACCTCTAAGTAGACCAAATAGACAGGGGGCTAGTATTTGATTGGCTTCTATATAATTTTTTAGTGTATTTTTTCATTGAGGTCATCCTTTTTCTTTTCTATGCAACACACCTGCATGCAGCAAACCTCCTCCCATTCCTGCCCTTTCCTATCCATGTCAGAGTGCTGCAGTGCAGGAGATGACAAGAAGCTCGAATCAAGTCAAATTCAGGTGATTACATGAGTCTCACTATAAAAAAGTACATTTGATGATTTATTAACAAATGCAGAGCTGCATTTCCTGGGGTTTATAACTGCCTGAAAGGCCGTTTTTTTTTAGTAGAATAGTTTGCAGTGGTTGGGTGTCGATTTGTAGCAACTACTTGCAATCTACCTATTGGTGATAAAGAGAAAAAAGAGTCATCGTGTACGTCTTGAAGAAAAAGCCGAGGATATAATTGTATACAAGGTCAGGCTTTGAAGCTGAAATTATAGGTCTTTAATTCCATCAAATGACAGCTGAGCTTGAATCCCAAAAGCCGGCACCACAGAGAAGGTTTGCTGACAAAAACTGAAAGTCCATCATTCAGTTTTTTTCTACTCTGCTAATCTTTACTGAGAATTGATTTTATAAATTTAATTTGTAAAAAAAATTAAAACCCCAAAACTAACAATTCTGCTTTGTTAGCGACCGGACCTGAACCAAAGCTTTACTAACTTTTCCCTTTTCTAGCCATGGCCACATTGTCCTTGACTTTTCTCTAACTTTGATCTCATGGTCCTCTGACCTTCTCTAAACCTGGTCACTTTGTCTCTGGCTCTTATCAAACATGGTCACATTGTTCTTGGCCTTTCTCTAACCATGGTCACATGATCCTTGGTCCTTCTCTAACCATAGCCACATTGTCCTTGACTCTTCTCCAACTACGCTGACATTGTTCTTGGCCTTTCTCTAACCATGATCACATTTTTCTTGGTCCTTCCCTAACCATGGTCACATTGTTTTTGGCCCTTCTCTAACCAGGGTTACATTGTTCTTGGCCCTTATCTAAACGTGGTCACGTTGTTCTTGGCTCTTCTCTAACCATGATCATATTGTTCTTGGCCCTTCCCTAACCATGGTCACATTTTCTTTGCCCCATCTCTATCTAGTAATATTGTCCCTGGCTCTTCTCTAACCATGGTCACATTGTCTTTGGCCCTTCTCTAAACATGGTCAAACTGTTCTTGGCTCTTCTCTAACTATAATCACATTGCTCTTGGCCCTTCTCTACCGGTAGTCACAATGTCCTTGGCCCTTCTCTAACCATGGTCAGATTGTCCTTGGCCTTTCTCAAACCATGGTTATATGGATCCACCTTTCATGTTTAGGTACAAAGACAAGGAACATATTAAGTCAGAAGTATGCAACAAGTCTCTATTTTTTAAGTTATCATAATATTACCAAATCACACAGGGCAATTATAAGTGTATGTACTATACATTTACATGCATTCACACACCAAAGCATTACAACCATCTTCCTCATATTGTGTAAATTCCTCCTGGATTACCCCTTCAATGCATGACCTCCACAAACCTCCAAAGCTGTCCTGTGATATCTAACACCCAAATAATACCAGCAGACCCTCTATCGGTCCATCTTCTTCCAATTGTGAATCCTGTTACCATCTACTTCCCAGGTAAGTGATGCACCGGGCCATCCACAGGATGTAAATATATTTATCAGACCAGGTCATCCCTTCTTCCATTGATCAGTTTTGTCCTTCATGTGCCCACTTTAGGTGTTTTTGGTAGTGGACAGAGGTTACCATGGCCATGGGACTAATCTGCTTCAAAGCAAACAGCAATGCACTGGTATTCTGACTCTTATGACCAGAATAGTCCCCACACATACACTTCAGGTGCATTAATGAGCTTTGGGTGTTCAAGACCCCGCCTCAAGCTCACCTGCAATGCCCCGCTGTTTTAGAGAAACATTCACGCCTCTCAACCCTATATTATTCCTTGTAAAAAAAAAATCCTTGTATAAAATAAATAACACAAACCAAGGTTTGAAAGGTCAGATTTAATTATAAACAAATTTACAAATCACTCTTCAGTCAACAAGAAGCAGAATATTCGTGAGATAGAAACAAGCATTTCCCCAAATAAACACTAACCCCAATTGTGTGAAGATATTAATCCTTGGCATTTGGACAAAGCTTAAACCCCAGTTACATACTTGTGATCAAAATATTCACAACTATTCACATAATAAATTAAGAAGTATAATTCACAACAAGAAGAATTATGGTGATAAATCTATTTAAAAAGGTGTCCCAATCTACTGAATAAATATGAAAGCAGCCGTTTTACAGGTTAGACAAATAAGTGAATACATATAGGGCTCGGAGTGGTCACGGTTTAGGGATATCTCTGCCATCAAGTGACAAGAAGCCGGGATCATTTGTACTTGGATGGAAGCAACGTCTCCAACCCCTATCATGTGCTTTACAATAGAGGCTAAAGATTGGCCTGAGAAACAAGTATGGTGAATCATCTAGGCATCATTCAGCAGCTTCTTTACTCCTGACAATGGCAAAAAGAATTTGTTTTATGGTCAAAAATGTGCAAATATGCCTTTATCTTGACCCTGGAAGACCCAATGAATTGGAAGTTGGATTGAGCAAACCTCAGCTAGGAATAGGAGTTCACAGTCCTCATTGGATGATCTCAGGTACCATTGTTTACACTTATCAAACCTAAGAAATTCTCATCTGATTCTAGCCCTGAGGCAATTATCTGGTGTGTGTACAGCGCTCGTTCGACATCATCAACGGATCCATCCTGGCGGAACCACGAACAATCATAATACAAATGAAGGGGAGAGAGCGCAGCGGAGTGCTGCTCCGTCATTCTCCCCCGCCGCTCTCCATAGAGCAGAACAGCGCTGTATGTATCGTTCATGCACCTTTCAGTCTTTTGTCGCTGAAAAGGACCGTGAAAAATCCTTTCCAATGACAATTTACTAAATGTGTGTAAGTAGTCTTACACAATAACCAATGATTCCTTGGGATAAGTCAGTGCTGGAGCCGTCTGGCTAAGCTACTTCTAGAGATATAAGGGTTTTTGCACAAGCCCAAATCTGTCTGTGGTTGGATTGTTTGCATGCCCATCCACTATAGCTCTAAATGCCTATTTAGGCGTTAGCATGCAATTTCAAAAATAGTTTTCAGTTGATCCAAATCTGCAGCATTTATTACAATATTCCCAGGTGATTCTTTCTTTGAAGGACCTTGTTCAGATACTCCCTGTAATAACTCATTTGTGCTCCCGCATTATTACTTGGTCACATGTGCTCTGTGTTTAGAGTACAGACCAACTGTGGAATGTACACACGTAAGATTTTTGGAGCCTGAAATTATCTTTCATGACTGTTTCTAGTGATAAATGAATGAATAAAAACTATAAACACAGCGCCGTTTCTGTTTTATGGAGAGGGGAGGACAAGCAACCAGTACCCTGCAAATTCTGCGTCATTGACAAGCATAGCAGTCATTCCTGACTGGTCCTTCATTGATCCGCTGTGGCAACTCATGTACACATAAGGTCTAAGCAACAATTATAGGACGTGTGTACAAAGCCTTATTGTATATACACAATCCACCGCTACCACTATCTGGTGCGTGATGTGTAGCCGATGCTGGAGCAGGTGCATGTAGACAGGAAGTAGCTGAAAAAGCCAGGAGAAGCTCAGTAGAACTAAAATCAAACAAATAATAAAATGGTGTTTCATGAAGAAGAAAAAAAAACTCATAGCATTTGATTATGGCTTGAGCTTAGTGTCATCTCTATTGAGATTGAGATCTAGAACAACTTAAACAACAAGGCCCCAACTTCTTGTCAGTTGATAAGAAAGATTGAACAAAAGGCTATCGCCTCGCCAATGGTGTGGACACAAAATGGCTGCTTTTAGTATACACTGGTCAGTGTACATACCTGTCATCTAATCAATACATAACACTACATAACAGAACATGACTCTGTGCTCAGGACACGTACTTTGGTTATAATAAATCAGCTTAACGTCCAGTCTCCACCATAACCATCGGAGACCGCAGTTTCCAGCGGCAGTCCATCGCTCGTCCGGTTGCATAGGGAAGTTTGCATATGACCGATTTTTATTTTTCTCTCATACAGTGTCATTCTCCTGTTTAACCAATAAGATATTTTGTTATTTAGCGGCTGTACATAAAGAGAGTTTGATTTTGGACTATGCAGATATAAATCAGTGTTCCGCTGTTCTCATGAAACAAGTAACATTTTTGTAAATGGGATTTAGTTCTTGGGGAGTGATTAAACATGGTTCCCCATTTGGAATTTTTAATTACACATTTCTTTTGAGATGATTCTTTAAAATGAGGACAGGCAACCCAGAAAACAGCACTAATCTGCCACGAGAGGCTACCAGGCCAGTTTAATTTCTGACACACCCAGATGCATTAGGTAAGGAGGGATGGATTTATAAACATTTAATTTCAGATAACTAAAAAAGGTAGGTCAGCTAATTTAATGATCTACCACATTTTTATTTCAAGCTGCAAAAGTTGCCAACTCCTCCCACCCATTGCACCTGTAATGATGGAATTCTCTATTCAAGGCTGTGCACCTTCTCTATCTGTGTTCTTCCTAGCAGGGCGCACCACCCGGCCCATTCCAATCACAATACAGGGACTGTATGCTCAGGAGCATCCTCTGGCCCCCGAATGTTCACCAAGCAGTGGCTTTCCGTAACAGTACTGTCTGTAAGTCTGAAGATTTTAATTTGTATATCTTCCCCAGTGGCACAGATATCTCATTTATCTTTGTGGAAAGATGCATTCACTGTTTCCCAGGAAGTTTTGCAGGAAGACTCGAATTGTACCAAGGCCTTCCTATAATATCAATTTATGATAGATTTAGGTCTATGATGTAATGCTAAGTTGTTTCATGACAGCAGAAGGAAAACTGTTTTTTTTTCAAAAATGAAGATCTAAAATGCTTTTCAAGTCCTCCACCAAAATGATAGACAACAAATGGACAAAAGTATGTGGACACCTCTTCAAATTTCATAGCTCAGGTGTTTTCAATGAGAAGGTCTATTAATGTTAAAGCATACAAACATTTTAGACTAGTGATTCTCCACCAGGGTTCCACAGAAGGTGACATTTATCCCAATGGCCACCATGCTTGTGAGCTGTGGGTATAGAAATTATAGCTGGGGTTCCCTTAAGACCCCAAAGTTCCTTTAAGAGCTTCCCTATGTTAAAAAGGTAGAGAAAGGCTGTTTTAGACAATGGTGCACTTCCGACCTTATTGGAAGAGCGGGTGGGGTGTGTTGAAGTCTATATCATTGGCCAGGGTTTAGGATTTAAATGTCCAAGAAGCTAATAGAGGTGTGATAGTCAGATGTCCACAAACTTGAAGCCAGATACTGCAAATGAACACTTAGATTAATGAATGTGACTGGTTGCCTTATACAGAGAAAAAAAATGATATATATAAAAATATAAACAAATGGATTAAAATCTCCACAGCAAATTTATTGTACAAAGGAGGCAAATTCAGGGAAGCAGCAAACACACACAAAAGAAAAAAAAAGTTTCCAGAGAAAAGCAAAATGTGACGAAAACATTAATCATTTCCAGTGCCAGGACAGGGCTATGGTTGTTATTCATAGTGGGGCATTGAACTGTAGCTGGACCACGTTCGAGAGGGGAAGACACATTCCTTAAGTGGAGGTATCAGAGGAAAACGTGGTCAACTCAATGTTTTGTTCTGCAGCTTCCGTTATACTGCTGTGTATTATTCAGAGCATGGAACCACAATATGCTGTGGAAGATTCAGGGAACCATGTTGAAAACTCACAACTCTAATTAAAGTTACAGGGCTTGATTGGAACGATAGAGGGAGGCACTGACCACTGGAGAGTTGAACATAAGACCACAACAGGACTTTTTTAAGCTTCTGAATGTGGACAGCTAAATACATAATAGGCCATGGAGCAAAACACCTCAAAAGCAGCACAGTTGGCTCAGTGGACAGCCCTTGCAGAACTAGGTCCCAGGTTCAAATCTCGACCTGGAGACCATCTGCGAAGAGCTTGTATGTATTCCCTATAATTGGGTAGGTTTCCTCTGGGCACTTCAGCTTCCCCCCACATGTGAAAAACATGCATTAGGTTAACTGGTCTCCCTCAAAATTGTCTTTTGACTTTGTTAACGATATATCACTAGGTTGCGGACATTGGATTGCAAAGGACAGTTTGCGTCATGACTATGGACTTTGTAAAATGGCTCATAATAGGTTGGTGCTGTATAAATACAAGTTAATAATAGCAAGCCAAACATTGACTGCAGTTTTTGGACTCCAGGCCGCACACATACTTGAAAACAAAGAAGCGAAACTTGTTTAGCTTTACTGTGGACATTGCTCTCCTTAAAACTAATATACAGAGAGAGAATTTTTCTTTTCAGAACTCTTACACCTTATGACAGATTTCATTAAAACCCACATTAAGCCAATGCTGGAAAAAGGAACAGCTGTAATGAAGAACACAAATGGTACTTTTGCTTTGATAAATGGTGCAACTGTTTTCTTTTAGCAAATACCAAGTAGGAGAGCACAGATCTTATAACAAGTCACAAGACATAAGTGTGGACAAACATACTAAGAACTCCTTGTCAGATCCTGTTACCTGATAAGACTGGGCTCTCAGCCAGTGGTAAAGCTTTAGACAATGTCCCCGATTTATTAAATCTTGCAAACCTGGAAAGTATTTTCTAAAAGACATTTGCGATTTCTTAGCAAATGTTTTAAATTCTGGACCAGATTCATTCCAGGTTTGCTGGATCACTCAGCTTCACTGATGAAAGTGTATTTAATAAATACAGGCCCAATGTTTCTCAAACGGAGTTTCTCTAAATATGGCTAGGGACTCCTTGAGCAATATGTGACTTTCAGGTCAGCTTAAGTGACACCAATGATCTTTTTGGTTATCTGTAAGGGTGACATTCTTCCCAATGGCCAACAATGTAAAAGATATTCTTTCCAAAGTCCATCAGGCTAATGTACTGTGAGCTGCGGATAAAGTAACTATAGCAGGGGGTTTCCTGAAGACCTGAAAAAGTTCATTTCAAGGGTTTCCCGATGTAAAAAGGACTTGAAACACTATGCTAAGGTGTACAAACTCTTGAAAGTAGCATATGTCCTAGGGCTGACAATAACAAGATGCTTTACTTGTTGAACTACTTTAAGGGCAGGGCCGAAGCCTCCAGCAAAAAACAAAAGCCTCCACAATGATAAAGTAGCTTAGTGTTCTTCCCAGCCCATTTGAGCCGTGTGCACCACCCAGCACTTTGTGGCAACCACCCAGTTGTTTTTGAGTGGTTACCAAAGAGTAGGGTTAAGATACAGGGGCCATCACCTGCCTACAGCTTCTTCCCATTCAGCTGGTTGGTTTTTCAGGTAAGAACATTGAGCAGCCTGGGAAAGTGAGTTTTTACTTACTACCAGAAATGAAAAAAATCATTGCCAGCTGGAGTGATAATTTTGATCGAACGACAACTTATAAAAAAAAAAGAATTATTTTTAGACTGTACTGCACATTGAAACAGCGCCAACATATTCTATAAAATGTTTGTCATATTTCTGCTTAATAAACTTGCTGCTGCTAAAGAAAGGAAGAATATTCCTATGATCACAACTAAAATATTTTTACTGCACGTTAAAAAAATTGTTGGCACACTAAAAAGGAATTGTTGCTTGCAACCTGTTTTCCTATTAATCAGATTCAAAATATTTTAGTTTAGCAAAGTCAATAACAGGTATTCGCAACCTATGACTGTATTCAGGCTAAGAATGGCAGCCATGCTGAGAACTCCATCAAATGGCAACTTGTGTCCCAGTGTAAAGGAGTCATCTCTACCCAAATCAATGTAGATTGACCCTTGAGGTACCCTGTAGATATGAACTCTTCCCTCTTGGAGACCCTTCTCAAATGACCCATTTTTTTGGTGCCCTAATTGTTCTAATTAGAAAAAACAGCATTCAGGTTCTGTGCACCAAAGTAACATCTCCCAAAAAAAACCCCAAAAAACAGCAAACTTCTTATTAGTTCTTTCAATAATTTAGTATGCACACATATTTGATTCAGAAGGATCAAATTAATATACTGGAAGAGATGAGAAAAACAAAGTCTTTCAGGAAAACGCAAGAAGTTCTGCAACTCTCAATCGATGGAAACTGAGAAAAGAAACCCGCCACCACAAGCAAACACCAAGCAGATTTTCCTGAGCTACTCGTTTGGTATCTCAAGCTAAGCAAAAGCCAGCAGACAGAAGAAGCTCTGATCTACGAGGCAGCATTTTATACCTTACTCCGGAAGAGAGGCTTGGCCCCGGGGCCACAGTACTCATTGTAGATCAGCTTAAACAAGAAGAGGTGGAAAAGTGTGATTAGAGAGGCCACGCTGAACCAGAAGAGGAAGGGAAGTCCTGGATATTGTTTGGCCATGTGCTCCTCATGGGCCAAGATCTCCTTTAGATGCAAGGTGTGCCGCAAGTCCTGCAGATGCGTTAGTTCCGTAGAGATGTACAACAATGGCGTCAATGGCTGGGTCACCAAAACGGGAAACGTGTGTCCTCTGATCTCCGACGTCAGCTCCACTGGCTCGTTCAAACATCCGGCTTCACAGGCATAAAGTTTCACCAGCTTGTCCTGAAACTTCACGGAGACGTGGAGGAATGGCTTTTCGTCCTGATCTAGCAGGACGGCGAGGTTGATAAGATCCTTGTTGTAATGAATTCCTCTGAGAGCGTAGCTGTTGTGAAGGACGTGCGGATCAGACTGGAACTGTAGGTGGTTTTCCGTGAACTGTAGACCACCAAAGCTAAGCATCATCCCCTGCATGAGTCCGTGGGCACCAGCCGCGACCAGGCTTTTGCAGCCTCTCTTTTGCAAGGTCAGTTTCCAGAGGTCCCAGAGCTGGAGAAGTTGGGTGATGCCCCCAAGTTTACTTGGCCAAAGATTCTCAGCGTGCATGCTGGCATGGCCGCTAAAACAATGGTCGGCGTAATTTAACGTCAGCTCCATCTTTTCTCGCTCCTCATTGCTTATAAGAGGGTCCACAAGAGGAGCTAGAGAGCAGGACAGCATGTAGTACAAAGTGATATTGATGGTGTCACTCGTGGGGGTGTGAGGGTCTTTGATCTTTCTCATCTCAATTCCTACGAAGAACAAAAATGTGTGTTATGTAAGGCAAAGCAAAAAATGAGCTAACCTCTATTTACACTGCAAGCTGCTGGATATAATACTTCCTGTGGAGAATTCAGCACTGAATCAAACTGTCGTGCACTAGCCTTGAGGGCTCAAGAGAGCCTCTGACTGGACAGAGAATGGAGAAGCAGCAGACTGATAAGCTCATCCTTTGTGGTATCTCCTCCTATCACTGTTCTTCTTACTAGCCATTACACAGAGTGGCTCCTTGTACTGCTTCTAAATTTTCTATCCAGCCCTGCTGTACAAAATGCAAGAAGCTGCTACCAGGCCAAGTCACATTTAAGTACTTACCTCACTTGTATTTTAAAAATACCATTAATGGTGTAATAATCTTAACAGGGCTGTTTTTTCCTCCTTTACATAAAAGGGGAAAAAGATCACATTAGCAAAGTCTGTTTTTCTTTTATTCCATAATTTAACTTGTACGTTTGAGTTTGTTATGTGTCACATGGTCCTAAATAATCGTTTGTTCATTACTATCACCAGTAGATGGTGCTATGCCATTAGATGTGTAACAAAATCTGTGTCTCTTAGCAGGAGTTTGTTACACACTTTGCATGAGGACACAGCGCCATCTACTGGTGTGACCCAAATATAAACCGAGATTCTTTTTCTAATGGCATTTAGAGGGAAATTTTTTTATACTCAAGTATATATGGTACCAATAAAAAATACTTTTTAATACCTGTTGATTAGAATATACAACTGACTAGCTTTGAGGTTTGAAGTTGTTTGGTTAGTAAAAACAAAACTGCATCATAAAAATATAAAATTTGGTTATTTAAACATATGTAAGCCTAATAAGAAAACACAAAGGGCAGATTTACATAGTAGTACAGCTGAAAATAACCAAACAGCCACTGCAGGTGTATTTGGGGGAGGGGGGATTCGTGGTGCATCCGTTTTAAATGGCAGTGGTTGATTCACTACCAGAGTATGTTTGGTGAAAGTCACTTTCACTGATTTACATATGACACAAAGTTTAATAATGCATAGCAAATATCTACTTTAGTAACTGTTGCTTGCTTGAAGTCGCTGCACTATTCCATATGGCAAATTATGATATTGTTGGTCACGACTGACCAGTGTAAGCTGTTTTACCAATGTCATTGTCACAAGTGCACTGGTTAGAATGATACCTATTGTTCTGGGAAAAGCTGTCATAGATATTTATCAGAAGGAACCTTGGACAATAACCCCAAAAAAGAAATGCCTGCCGAAACCACCACACAGGCAAAGTGCAAGAAACTAAAACAATGTTGACAAAAAAATAGAAATGAGATTCATATAATAAACACTCCACTATAGAGCTGTTTTTTGCTCATTTTCACCTTGAACAAAAACTTACATATAAAGGTCTGGGCAGCCTTCACCAGAAAGTGTTGTCAGTATAAACAACAGGCAGATTGTGAAAAAGTGTTTGTATAAATAAACCTGACCCTGCGAGTTCTCCTCATTACCTACAACTGGCCCAATCCAGCGGGTGCGACCTTTCTTAACAAAAAGGAACAGAGCCTAGGTGTTATTTTATACTAATCAAATACAGAACTGCCCAAAAAAATAACAAAAATGTTGTTTTTTGGGGGAATCAGGGACACCAGAGCAGTCTCAGACTACACTTTAAGCAGAGCTATCATCACCTTGTTAACATATTATATAAGAATGGCTATATTGCTTTTACCTAATGGACATTTTTTGGGCAGGTCTCCTCCCCTTTATCGGCAAAGAATAAAGTGGAAACCCACAGCCTCCTGGCATACATACGTCACATATCCCATAAGCCTGTGAGCCGCAAGTTAGGGCATGCATCATCGAGGGCTTTATTGTAATGTAAAATTCTTAATATCACACATGTGCAGTTTACATTTGGAAGAAGACACGTCACCCAACCTTGTGCCCATACAGAAAGAGCTTGAGTGACGTGTGAAACCTAAAAAAAAAAAAAAAGAAAAAGAAAAAAAAAAAAAGATGGTAGTGCTTTCAGAGCCAGAAAGAAGAGAGAATCTGGGACAGTGCATGACTCACTGGGCTTGGTTTAAAGATGGATCAAGGGCTTCTCACCTGTTCTGCTTTAAAGGGAGCATTGGTTGCCAATAACATACTAAAATACAAAAATATAGAGAATTAGGGACAAGGTAAACAGAATTTGATAATAGAAGGATAAAATATGGAAGGATCAGCTTCCATCGGGGCCCTGTACACCACCTGCGGTCAGCTTTCATTGGGGCCCTGCACACTGCCCTGTAAACCCCAGGGGTCAGCTTTTATTGGGGCCCTGCACACCACCTTGTACACCCAGGGGTCATCTTCCATCGGGGCTGTTGCAGTTTTTTTGTGTGTGTGTATGTGTCCCTGGGGGAGAGAATCACCCTATTTGTCCTTGAAGCAGAACAGTCATTTAAAGAATGACCGTTCTGGAATCGGCCTCCGCCCTGGAATCCGCCTTAGGCGCCGACATGTCCTTCCATCTTCTGGCTACGTCACCCTATCGCAAACTGTCCAGGCGCAAGATTGGGTGACGTAGCCTGCGCTCTTCTGGTCAGAGTCCTCTCCTCCTCCTGTGTCACTGTCTGTATTCGTCTGTCACTTGCAACCCTGATTTAATGTACAGCGCTGCCTAATATGTTGGCATTATATAAATACTGCTTATTATTATTATTTATATTATTATTATTATTATTAATAATAATAATGCATGAGAGTGGCATTTTTTACCATTGCAGGAAAAAGCCCCTTCTGTGCATCCGGCATGCATAGAAGGAGCAGCCAGAAGCCTCTTGGGATACGTGATGTAGGTATCCCAGGAGGCTCTGCGCTCCAATTCAAGACTGGCCAATTTTGTTCATAGGTCCGCTTTAAGATAGTGGAGAAAGCAACGGTATATTCTATATATTTGAGTTGCCATAAGAACAGAAAATGGCAGGGAATTTTCCAATAGGAACACTTTTTCTGATGACTGTTTAAGAAAAGGTGTTCATCAACTTCCTGCAGCCTCTGAAACAGGAAGTGAAGAAAAATCAGCAATAAAGGCTGCAAATAAAGATTGTGAGGGGTCTGAAACTTTCTACTTTACATAATCTAAATGAGGAAATCATTCTTTAATTACCTGAAACAAACAAATCGGACCATATCTGCTGATGCTCATTAAACAAGTCTTCCGCCTTCATCCTCATCACCTCCAGCATCTCCTTCTTGGCGGCCTCCCGTAACTTACTAAAAGTCTCTTCCAGTTTTCCAGAATCAATGGGCTCAGATGAGTAAATCACAGACAAAAACGTCTCATCAAACTCAGACTTTGGGCTGATTTGGACCCTACCAACCACCTTTTTGGTGGCAACCACCACCAGCATACTCTTCCCGTCTTCTAACGCCACCCGTCCGGAGGACAGGAGGAATTGTCTGTCTTGGACTTTCTCAACACTGCTGGAAAATTTTGCCCCGGCCAGTGGCTTCTGAGTGGCGATATCAAAGGCCACAACTCTGTCTGTGGGATTGGTGATATGGATCCTCTGAACATACACGTTGGGCCGACTTCTGTGGGCAAAGTAATCCTCCCTGATGGAAACGCAGTCCCTGGCGGAGTCCGAAGCCTCAAACTGCAAGCAACGAACCGTCCGTATCAAACCCTCTCTGAGGAACACGGCAGTGGAGTGCAGTTCTGATAAAGTTCCCGAATGCTTCACAAATGTTAATGGCGGATAGTCCGTCAAACGAAATGGTACGGACGATGATGATAACCATAAGTTATTTTTGCCAACATCAACAAGAATATGTCCATTGCCAACCGTGGCCGGGCCTTCCAATTTGGGGCCTTCGCCTGGATAGGCGACCATCATCACGTCTCCTTTTTCTGATAGTGCTTTCCATTGCTTAGTCTGTGTTTGTAGGCAAACTCCAGGAGCTCCTCCAGGCTGGCTGGAGTACCACAAGGATCTGTACATTGGTCCGGAGGAGAAATACCAATAGAGGATCAAAAGGAACCCCAACAATGCCAGGACTCTCCGGGCCCAGCTGCTGGACAGCAGACCCGGCAGTCCCTTAAGCCTCTGCTGCAGCCACATCTGGGACGATGAGTTTGGACAACGGGCAAAGAACTGGAGTGGGAAGAATTCACTTCTAGGAGGCGGAAGGCACCTGGACCCGGCACAGATGGGAGGACGGGCTCAAATGGAGACTTCTATAACCCATTCCACATCACAAATAAGCGCTCTTGTCACAGATCTGTCCTGGTCTGTCTGAGCTGAGGAACTATCCTAAACCAAACACCTAAGAGAAGCAAAACCTTATTCTCCCAACCTCAGCAAGGGCCACCACTATGAGGCGCTCTCACTTTCCAGGAACCCCACTAATATGAGCTCAACACATGACCACCCCCTTCTATCCTCCTTTCCAACTTTCAAGACCCAACTAATACCCCCAGCCCCACTCACTGATACCCCCAGCCCCACTCACACAAGACCTAGAACCTCACCGCCACTCGCCAGTCCTTACCTAGAGCTTCTCCCACCCTCACCCTTCCGGGGTCTATCACTCTTTTTGCCCTGATTCTGCCTACTTCTACAATACCCCTGACTCTATTCAAGTCCTGACGACCCCACCCGGTCCTACTATATTACCTGGCTTCACTACTGGCAGGTGACCCCGCTTAGCCCATGTGACCACCCAGACCCCACCCACCGTTGCTATAGCTTCAGATAGTGCTGGGAACTTTTACTCCCTCAGTGACACTAAACTGGCCCCCTTTCTCACTAACTGCCCCCCTTCTTTACTAACTGCCTCTTTCCTCATTAACACTGCCCCTTGCTTACTGAAAGTTGTTACCCTCCCCCTTCACTGACCCTATCTACCCCTTCACCTGAACAGCCTTTGGTCCCTTCTCACCTTTCCTAACAGAGCCCACCAACCCTCACACTTAGGCCCGGCAGCCTCCCCCTGTCCTCCGGTCTCTTAGCTCCTCTCGGTCTCTCTCTGTCCTCACAACACGGAAGTGTCACCGTAGCAGCTGTCTCCTGCGGGAAAATCTCGCGAGATCTCCTCCTGCTGTCACCTGTGTGAAAGTCATGTGACGGAGTCACGCGCGGCTGGGTAGGCGGGGACTGTCACGTGACGGCAGAGGCAGGCTTGCAAGATACGCCGCGCCCCAAGCGGTGGCTATGGGGTAATACAACAAGCGGCTGACACGTGTGTTGGCTCTGCGATGTCTGCACCGTTTAAAGGGGAGCGCCACCCAGGAACAAATGGAAGAACCCCAAAATGTGACGTCACATGGCTCAGCACAGACAGGACATGGCTCTTTAGTGGTCCCCAGACAAATTACAACTCTGTAGGTGAAGGGTGGTCTCACCCCAGCAATAATCCCAACCTATGATGTGCCAGCTTCACATAGAATGTGCCAACAACATGTGCCTACAGTTTCCTCTGCCTTGAAATTTATTGGAGCCCCATAAGAAACCTGAACTGTTTGCAGGAACCAATCAGAAGTCAGATAACATTTCTACAGCCAGCTCAGAAAAATGAATGTTTGCTGGAAATAATTTACCTGCTCTCTGTAACTGAACATTCTCCTGGCGGAGGGCTCTTTGTACACTTTTCTCCTAAACTTGTTACTCATTGAACAAAACAAACCCATCTGTTCTCCTCTCTGTTTCTAACTTTTATCTCCTCTCCTTCTCTGCCCAATATATCTCTGCCCAATATAACTCTGCCCATTATATCTCTGCCCATTATATCTCTGTCCATTATATCTCTGACCATTATATCTCTGACCATTATATCTCTGGCCATTATATCTCTGCCCATTATATCTCTGACCATTATATCCCTGACTATTATATCTCTGCCCAATATATCTCTGCCCAATATATCTCTACCCAATATATCTCTGTCCATTATATCTCTGCCCAATATATCTCTACCCAATATATCTCTGTCCATTATATCTCTGGCCATTATATCTCTGCCCATTATATCTCTGCCCAATATATCTCTGCCCAATATATCTCTGCCCATTATACCTCTGTCCATTATATCTCTGACCATTATATCTCTGACCAATATATCTCTGACCATTATACCTCTGGCCATTATATCTCTGCCCATTATATCTCTGCCCATTATATCTCTGTCCATTATATCTCTGCCCATTATATCTCTGCCCATTATATCTCTGCCCATTATATCTCTGACCATTATATCTCTGCCCAATATATATCAGACCAATATAACTCTGTCCATTATATCTCTGACCTTTATATCTATGCTCAATATATCTCTGTCCATTATATCTCTGCCCATTATATCTCTGCCCAATATATCTCTGACCAATATATCTCTGTCCATTTTATCTCTGCCCATTATATCTCTGCCCAATATATCTNNNCCAATATATCTCTGACCAATATATCTCTGTCCATTTTATCTCTGCCCATTATATCTCTGCCCAATATATCTCTGACCAATATATCTCTGTCCATTATATCTCTGTCCATTATATCTCTGACCATTATATCTCTGCCTTCATTTCATCCCCTCTCTCACCTCTCCCCCTTTCTCTCTCTCTCTCTCTCTCTCTCTCTCTATTATATATTACTATTTGTAGTAATGGTCCATGGTGAGGAATGTGTGTTGGGATTTCAGGCTTACTTCCCATTATATCTGTGCAGTGCAATCTGCCTGCAGGCAGGGCATTCCTGTGCATTATGCTGGTAAGATGCCAAACCAGCGCACCAAAGTATGTCTGTTGTGATTGTTGTGTTATGTATTGCTGCAATGCAGAACAAAGCTTTACAATAATATACTGATCGGCTATATTTTTTCTCATATTAAATTCCCTTTAAAAATGGACTTTAGATTGTATGCAAATAGCTACAAAATGTAAATATGTGTATGCAGATCAGCAATGAATCAACCCAATTGTCTTTCTCTTTTCTTTTCTATCTCCTTTACATTTATTTTCCTTTTCTTTTCAATTACCTTAATTTCCCTTTTATTTTCCTTTTCCTTTCAAATTCCCTACTTTTCCTTTCTTTTCCTTTCCTTTTACTTTTCTTTTATTTTTCCTTTCTTTTCATTTACACAGTTACATAGTAGGTTAGGTTGAAAGAGACATACGTTTTATATGTGGGATATGTTTATTTCCACTAGGGAAATAAACATATCCCAGATATAAAACCCTATGAACATCCCATCCCTACGATCCAGAGGAAGGCAAAAAAAAAACAAAATCAAAACCCCGGTACATTTTGCTCCAACAAAAGGATTGCATGAATCCATGAAGCAATCAGACGTTCCTGGGATCAGCAGTCGCTGTATTTTTACTTTAACGCCTTGACCCCCAGTTATATTCTGTGTTTCTAGAAATCATCCAGCTTTATCTGAAAGCAATCTATAGTAGTTGCTGAAACTACTTCCTGAGGGAGCCGATTTCACATTTTCACAGACCTTACAGTGAAGAATCCCTTCCTTATCCGGAGATTAAACTTCTTTTCCTTCAGATGCAAATAGCGCCCCCTTGTGCTTTGTAATGACCTTACAGTGAATATTGGGGATCTATATAGACCATTTATATATTTATACAGGGTGATCATATCCCCCCTTATACGTCTCTTCTCAAGGGAGAATAGATTCAGTTCAGCCAATCTCTCCTCTCTCTCTCTTTTTCTCCCTCTGTTCTCTGTTGAGTTGTTGGCAAGGTAAACATCAGCTGGTGTTGAGGGTAATCAGCTGTAATTCTATTTGCTGGTGATATTTAGGGTCATCTACCCACTCTGTAGATCAGCAAATTAAAGGATCTAGGTTAATTGGGAGTCTGGAATGCTATATGTCTGGGAAAGGAAGGAAAACGGGATAATTGTATTTTTGAATGTACAGGTATTATTATTAATATTAATATTAATAAACTGTATATATATATAAAGCCATTATATTACACAGCGCTGTACATTAAATAGAGGTTGCACATGACAGATAGATACAAACAGTGACACCAGAGCAGGGGAGGATCCTGCCCAGAAGAGCTTACAATCTAAGTAACCGTTAAAGAATTTGTTTCTCTTTTCTTGGAATTGAACTGAATGATGAATCTGAACAGCAATGGTATTTTATTGGAAGTCTTTGTTTTTTTCTTTACTTTCTATCACAGTGATCACAGAACGGAAAGTGAAGTTTAATTGGTAACAGAACAGAATAGAACACACAGACAACAATTAATTAAGCCCTGACCCTTCCTCACTTTGGAGTTCTTCTTTTGTCTGTGGGAGGTCTGGAAGCGACACGTAATGTGCAAACACAGATCACAGCCATCAATGTGTGATATTCACCTCCTGAGCAATCTATGGCTTTGTACAGCTGAGTCAATTCTCTGTGAACACAAGTAGGGGTCATATAAAGGTTTGACCATAGAGAAACTCCTGAATAATCTGCTTCAGCTTTTATGGAAATGAATACATTAACTGCTAGGGCCATTTTACAACCAAAGTGAGCCCCAACTTTCTGCTGGGGACTCAACCACATTCCCAACCTCCCTCATTCAAGTGAATGGGAGAAGTTGGGAACTATTGTGCATGCTGCAATTCTGGATGTAAAGGAACCCTTAGTGTATATTAGTGATCATTTGTATATATGACAATAAGTAGAGGGCTGTAGTGTACCTGGTATTGCCCGATGCATCATATCTGAAGAGGTCCTGTATTCTGCCCGACAAATATATTATGGAAATTTGCATCAATAAAAATAATAGAAGTAATGCAAAGATTCAGACTGTGTAAATTGTAGTTTCTTTAAAATCAATGGCTATTGGGACCACCATTGTTCATTACACTGGTGGTCATTAGGAACATTGAAACTTTTAATGATGGCCATTGGAGGAACTTTGGTGGTCAGTGTAAATGTTTTAGCATTACATTGACAATCAGTGGAGAAGGAAATCTTTACATTGGTGGTCAGTAGAAAAAATTGCCTCTTACATTGGTGATCAATAGTAAAATACTTCTTCTTACACTGGTGGTGAGTTGCGCAAAGGACCATTAGATTTATGATCAGTGGAGAAAAGACCCAGTTGGTGGTCAGTGGCAAGAATAGCCATTACGTTTGCAGTCAGTGGAGAAAAAAAACAACTTACATTGGTGGTCAGTGTAAATGGAAATCAGTGGCAATCAGTGCAGAAAAAATAAAGTGTGAGCCCATAATATGGGATCGCTGCACAAGCTCCTCTGGGAGATCTGGGGACTAAAACAGCACCATAGAGTCACGGTGAGCATCGGCGGGAGTTGTGTGAATGGTGGAAGCCACTGGGTGAGCATTGGTGGGAGTTGTGTGAATGGTGGTTGGCACTGGGTGAGCATTGGTGGGAGTTGTGTGAATGGTGGAAGGCACTGGGTGGGCATCGGTGGGAGTTGTGTGAATAGTGGTAGGCATTAGGTGGGCATCTGTGGGAGCTGTGTGAATTGTGGTAGGCACTCGGTGTGCATTGGTGGGAGCTGTGTGAATGGTTGAAAGCACTGGGTGGGCATCAGTGAGAATTGTGTGAATGGTGGTAGGCACTGGGTGGGCATTGGTGGGAGTTGTGTGAATGGTGGTAAGCACTGGATGGGCACCAGTGGGAGTTGTGTGAATGGTGGTTGGCACTGGGTGGGCATCGGTGGGAGTTGTGTGAATGGTGGAAGGCACTGGGTGGTTATCAGTGGGAGTTGCGTGAATTGTGGTAGGCACTAGGTGGTTACCGGTGGGAGTTGTGTGAATGGTGGTAGGCACTGGGTGGGCATCGGAAGGAGTTGTGTGAATGGTGGTAGGCACTCGGTGAGCATCGGTAGGAGTTGGGTGAATGGTGGTAGGCACTGGGTAGACATCGGTGGGAGTTGTGTGAATGGTGGTAGGGACTCGGTGGGCATCAGTGGGAGTTGTGTGAATGGTGGTAGGGACTAGGTGGGCATCGGTGGGAGTTGGGTGAATGGTGGTAGGCACTCGGTGAGCTTTGGTGGGGTTGGGTGAATGATGGTAGGCACTGGATTCCAGCAGAGGACTGAGACCTAGGACTCAGTGGTGACATTGCAGGAATGTCTCAGCCAGGGATGAATATCTGCAGTGTAGGAGCTGCTATTCACAGGAAAGACTTCCCTGTAAGGGCCCTGCACACAGCTCACGCCTTGCACGTACTCACTGCAACATCTGGACTGTGAAAGAGTGTGAATGTGAGTGTGAATGCTAACTGGGGGGGGGGGGGGGGCGGCAACCGTGCAGAGGGTAGTGCATGCAGATGGGGACAGGACAGAATTTGTAGATGCAGGGAATCCTCTGCTCTTATCTGGTTGGATTTAGGGATCATGCCAAGTTTTCTCTGTGCTGTGTGGCTGCTGTCTCCTCTGCATGGGTGAGCTTAGCTAGCTGCACAGTCTGTCTGTATCCTATACATTCCAATTGTTGCTGGAACTTGTGGTTCTTCAGAGTTACCTGCATGAATGCTAAATAAATCACTGCTGTGTCCAGTTAATAAAAAAATGGCTTTTAGACACTAGCTCTGTAATAACCCTTAAATACCCCCCACACCAAGAATATTTCAGGAGAGGAGAGTTATAGAGGAAGCAGCAGAGTCCTCCAGCAGGGCAGAGTATTTCAGGAGAGGAGAGTTATAGAGGAAGGAGCAGAGTCCTCCAGCAGGGCAGAGTATTTCAGGAGAGGAGAGTTATAGAGGAAGGAGCAGAGTCCTCCTATATATATATATATATATATATATATATATATATATATATATATATATATATATATATATATATATATATATATATATATTTATATATATGTCCCCAGCCCTGCCTGCAGCCTGGCAATGAAAGAGTTCCCAGAGTTGCTCAGGATGTGGGAGGAGACCCTAAACTTTTCCCAGCCAATCAGAGTCCAGGCTGGCTGTGATTGGCATGCAGTGGGCGTGGTCATTGCGTGGCAGAGTCCTGGGGAGCTCAGGGAAGTCTGGGATTTTAGTTGTGAACTCTGCAAGAGATGTTTGTGCAGCTCCTGGTCCTGGGGGTCATCTCCATCCTGCCCTCGGGGGCTCTTGGCTCCAGCGCAGAAGGTAAGTGCTCACTGGGGGTCTCCTGGTCACTTCCAATGCATAGAGCAGTTTCCTGTGTGCACCCCTTTAAGCCCCCATGTGCACCCTTTATATAAGATGCTATTTATATTCTCTCTATATTTGTGTCTTCTTCCTTCCTGAAGCTAATCCTTCTTCTTCCTGACAGCGCTGACAGCTTTGGCACCTTGCTGGGTTAGATGGTGCCCATTCATTCTAAGTCTTGGAGTGCACCCATTGGTGTTTGAGTGGAAGTTTCCGGATATATCAGTGCGTCTTTTAAACATGGGGGAACTCATGAAATACCTTTCAGGTCTTCATAGAACCCCCTTCTATAATTATTATATCCACAACTCACAGCATATTAGAGCGATGGTCAGTGGGAAGAATGTCACCCTTACGGATAGCCAAAAACATCATTGGGGTCACCTATACTGGCCTGAGAGGTACAACTTGCTCAAGGAACCCCCAGCAACCTCTGGAGGATCTCTGGCAGAAATCCCTGGGATGCTTCTGTACCTAAACCCTTGTCAGCCAATCTGTAGACCTTTCCAGAATGGTCCCAATTGCCTGTCTGTACATGGGCATTCTTGTTCCCTTAGCATGCATACGCAGGGATTTCTGGCCCACCTTTATTAGAACCCGGGGTTTTCTGTAAGAGCGTACATATGAAACACACGTGTGGTGCATTTTATTTGCCCCTTGAAATGCACAGATGTGACATAGGCGGGGATTGACCTGTTTCTGGAAAACTCCAGATGCAGCATGCGTCGTGCACACCACGGTGCGAGTCGGCTTGGGATTTTACAATGCAGAGTGTTTTTAATTGCATTTTGTTCTTTTTGAACTTTTTGCTTTTTTAGATTCTGCAGGGTGTTGCAATATACCACAGCACATCCCAACATAGCTCAATAGAAAATCAGAATATTTGCCTTTTTCGTTGGGACTGCATTGGCCAATGCAACCCAACATTGCAGGTCTGACCCCCTAACCCCCTCTATTGTATTTTATGTACAAGTAAAATAAATACATATCAGATTTGTACAGATGATACGATTCTGTAGTTATATCAGCGTCCTTGGAAATAAGCATGGCATGCTGGTATTTGTAGTTCTAATGCCAGAACCTCTCTCTGCTTTGGTTTTTGGTGTTCCCATTAAGCAAATACCCTCTCACTGTGGGTCTGATTTATTAAAGCTCTCTAAGGCTGGAGAGAATGCACTTTCATCAGTGAAGCTGGGTGATCTAGGTAACCTGGAATGGATTTTTAAAAAGCCATTTGTTATTAAATGTTTTGAATCCCGGACCAAATCCATTCCAGGTTTGCTGGATCACCTTAGAGAGCTTTAATAAATCAGGCCTTATACTCCAGGTCACTGGGGAGGGGTGATGGTAAAGTTTATCCAGTGGATTTCATCTTGTGTTGGTGTCACCCCGTAATATGGGGGTCACAGTGAACCCAATGGCACTGGAAGGGGTCATACCAAACCGTCATTGGGTGAGCTGGAAGTTTCCTCATTGGCTGTGTGTATGCTGCGATTGTGCGGTTCTTTGCATTGTACAATCCGAATCTTTGTGTGTGCACAACAATCTTACAGCCTATATAGTCATCATGATTTTGTTTGAAATTAATCAATATTATTAATCAAAAGATGAAAAATAAAAAGAACACATTTTAGGGGTCTTTATTTATAAAGCAGTGAATGTGACATTCACAGAAAGTCAGGGAGCAGATTAAATGAATGGAAGGTTTAAGGGCGTTTTTAAGGGACCCATTTCTAGGCAGTAATCTTGACATTGACAAATTATTCTCTGCCAGTGAATCTTCCTGGGTTTTAAATCACATTGATTGATTCACCACCAGTGAATATGTGGAGGAACTCCTATTCCCTGTGTTATAAAGATGCCCCTGGTACTGGAAGTCTTTATGTTCCCCTGGTAGCTGAGTTCACTTTCTGCAGAAAATACCGTAATATTTGGATGGTATGCAATAATTCATAATAAATATTTGGCTCTGGGTTATGCAGTCATTTTATTATTGTTCAATAATTTCCACCAACCAGCCAATCCGCAACCAGTATGTCAGTCATGTGACCTGAAGTGTTACATGTTACTCTCTTGTGTTTATAAACAAATATTGTTACATTGTAACACTGCGCTGCCAGGGAAGGATTAGGTGATAGGGGCTCATGGAAATTTCAGAGGTTACTTTTGTAGGGGATCTTTAAATTTTTAAAATGAAATAATATATTAATAAATATACGGATAGAGAAAAAGAGGGCTTTTTCTGGCAGACTACGTGTTATAAAACTTTTAAAAAAATCTTTATTAATAAATAAATAAATACAAGTTTTATAACACCTAGCCTGCCTAGTCTTTTTCTCTATCTGTATATTGTATTCCCATATGGCTTGGCAACTACCGTGTTTCCCCGAAAATAAGACACTGTCTTATATTTTTTTTTGGCTCCCAAAAACACACTAGGTCTTATTTTCAGGGGATGTCTTATTTTTCCATGAAGAAGACTACAGTACACATTTATTGTTGAAAGTCAAATTTACCGGTATGTATGCTTTTATTTTCTTTTTCTCCTAGGTCTTATTTTCGGGGTAGGTCTTATATTAGGGCAGGTTTACAAAATAGTGCTAGGTCTTACTTTCGGGGTAGGTCTTATTTTCAGGGAAACACGGTACTATAGTAGTCTCTAATAGAACTTCTGCGGGATAAACTCTCATGTTTTCAATAAAATAATAAAGATTGTTTTAGGATCAATATACAAACTTTGATTTGTTATTATTTATCCCACCATTCCATATTGTAATCTCTTCGGGGCAGGATCCTCTCCTCCTCCTGTATCACTGTCTGTATCTGTCTGTCATTTGCAACCCTTATTTAATGTACAGCGCTACATGATATGTTGGAGCTATAAATAATATTATTCAATATATGGTATAAAGGGAGTCACATGCTTCTCAGAAGTGGCTGGAAATATTCTTTGCTCAAGGTGGGGCAGCAAAGGGAAGATGAATATCTGCAAGGTATTGCAGAAAGACGTGAAAGGAAAGGTGTAGTATAAAAAACTACACCTTGTTTTGCCCATTTTCTGACCTCTCCTAACCCCCGCTCTTCTATATCATACTTACCTTAATATGAAGGTGACCATTATGTTGTAGGTTTCCAGCCATGCCAGTCCATTTGACTTCTGTGGCAGGACAAACGTGGCCCCATAGAAGTCTATAGGGATGTAATGGGCAGGTGTGGCCATGGGTGAGTTGGCAACAACTGAACTGCCGTCATTGGACAGCGGCATGTATGTATCTTTGAAGGTAGGTTAGTAGAGGGACTTCTTTTTTTACTTAGAGACTCCAAAAAGTAAGATATATACAGCCGTGTTCCCAGCTATCTACAATCTCCTTTATATGGCATCTGGTTCTCAGCTCTGGGTTACACCGGAAATAATGCAGCAGAGGAAGTGAGACTTTCTTTGCTTGCTTGCTTTGCTCACCAGTGTCTGATCAGAAACAGGCAAATTTCCTAACCTTTGCTATGGACCCATGTCATTCCTGCTTCCATGCCGTAGTCATTTGGAAATTCATGCAATTAGATTGGCTAATAGCTGGCCAGCAGCTTGGTTGCCCTTAGAAGATGTAGATGACAGGTTCACTTTATTAAGCAAAATTGTGAAACTAATGCCGGCTTGTCGGAGGTTAAAGGTCGTCTGTATAAGGTATATAATCCCTACATCTCAGGCAGTGATTGGCTCGCAGGATATGACACGGCGTATGCCAAGGCTTCAGGGAGAGAAGAATAAATGGCCCTATTCATCCCCGGTCAATGGAGGGGGTGGGCGCATACAATAATGGTCCTTTGACTTGGCAGACTTTACACAGACATAAAGGGTGCTCTTGTCTCCAATTCTCCTTTATTCATAGGGGAGTCAAGTAACCAGAGGCAGCCATCATTGCCTGTACACAGGAAGAGGCTACAAAGAGGATGCAGGAGATCAACAGATCAGATAAAAACAAGGATTTTATTAACGAATAATAATTCATTTGGGGTTTGCAAATAAGGAAGTAGGCAAGGGCAAATCTCATTGGGGCCGATGCATGGGATACATTTTGTCTTCATCATTGTCAATGGTGATTAGATTAAATAGCGTCACCGGACCAATAGATGCCATTAATTGTACCTGGAGATTGGGACTTAATTGAGACATTGGAATAAAAATATATTATTATAGCAGACCTGGGGAATATGCAGGGTAGTAAAAAAAGTTTGTAGAGAACTTGTACAACTGCCCTCCAGCTGTTCAGATACAAACCCAACGACCATTCCAGGCAGCAGTAAGCAGTTCTAGGCTCTTGGGGTAAAGAGACTCTCAGTCCGGAGAGGACCTGCATGACACCATCCATGTTGGGATCCAAAGGTGTGCTATTATTATTAATAATAATAAACAGGATTTATATAGCGCCAACATATTACGCAGCGCTGTACATTAAACAGAGGTTGCAAATGACAGATACAGACAGTGACACAGGAGGAGGAGAGGACCCTGCCCCGAAGAGCTTACAATCTAGGAGATGGGGAAGTATCACACAATAGGACGGGGATATGGAATGGTGGGAAGTAGTGAGGGTTTAGGAGACAGAAGAAGATGGGTAGTTGAGGGTGAAGCGTTGGGTTTTGAGGGCTCTTTTAAATGAGCAGGAAGTAGACACAAGCCAAATAGGACGAGGAGACCATTCCAGAGAGTTGGGGCAGCTCTAGAAAAGCCTTGGAGCCGTGCGTTTGATGAGGTTATGAGTGAGGAAGTCATTGATAGGACATTGGAGGAGCAAAGGGAGCAGCTAGGGGGGTATTCTTCTATTCTTCTATCAGAGAGGTAGGTGGGAGAAGAGCTGCGTAGGGATTTGAAGGCAGGGCTATGATAATGGGAGGAAGCTGAATGCAGGTGGAGATGACTGGTAGCAGGAATGGGGACGTTTGCAGTAGGATATATTGGCCAATCAGCAGCACAGAAAGGTGGGGTGGTTTTAGACATTATTGGTGAGCTCCACCAAGCATTGAAGATGGCCAATATGACACACAGAATACAATATGTAAAATTGGGCTTTGCTCTATTCCTTTGCTCCATGGGAGAGAATACATTTCAGTGCTCAACCGAGAATACTTTTTGCTGTATGGCAAGAAATTTTAGCTGGGTGTAACTCATCAGTAACCACCGAAAAACAGCAGGGGGGTTACTAAAAAGTTTTGGGTGGTGTGCCCAGTTAAAAGGAGCCGGGAAGAACACTGGATTTAAAGAACCGAGTCAAATCCAGGTAATTGCTGCCTATAGCAGGCAATATCCATAAATTGGGCTGCTTAAGAAGTATGTTGGGGAGGGAAACCCAATACATCTCCAGATGCCACATACAAGTGAATAAGGTTCTATTGGGCGCACTGTGTTGGCTATCAATAGGCGCTGAGTGAATTGAAGTCTAATAAAGGATTCAAATTTTTACATTTTGTATCTTCTCAAAAATCCATTAAGAATGCCAACACTTTTTCGGGTGTACACGTTACCTTCTTCGGGTGTTTTAGGTTGTCATTCTCAGAAATGGTCAGTGGAAATAAGTTTCTATACAGTAAATCTCCTGCACAGCTGATGGGGCGCTCCGGAGAGCGGTCCTGCCTTGGCACGTTTCATGGCTGTAATTAGAAATACAACTCTTGCTTTTGCGCATACATGCATGAAGGTGTAACGTCTGTTTTGTTCTTTTCCCTCTGGGCAGAGAAACTTCTGGTTCTGACTGTAGCCACCGAGGAGACGGACGGATTCAAGCGATTTCAGAGATCAGCACAATGCTTCAACTACAAAGTGAAGGTGAGTCAGACGCAGGTCTGTGACCCCCGAGGGCATCTTTTTCTTTGCAAAGGAATTCCAAGACTAAAGCAGGAAATAGCAGACTTGAGTAAGCATTTCATAGCTTGGAATGGCCTCCAGCTTTGACTAAAGGCTTCCATGAAGGTCGGAGAATGTTCTTGTGTCTGCTGGCACCTCCGTGACCATGGCTGAGGCTGACTTACAGGAAACCTAATTGACCCAGCTAGACTTCCAGATCCAAAAGCTTTGGTGCCCTTCATGCTCTCATCTTCTGCATTGGAGGATCATTTAGTTATTGGGTTTTGCCTTTGTGGCTGATTGCTATCCTTTTTTTGTGTGCACTTTAAAGAGAACCTGTGCTTTCACCATTAGCCAACCAGCACTGCTCTTTGCAATGAAATCTGTCCCAAAATGGCCGATAGTTACCTTTGCTCCAGGTGAGGCAGCAAAGGGAAGTTAAGTATATGCAAGATAGCGCCGGGCACTAAATTAGATTTGTTACCTTGCCAATATGGCACACTTCACACTATGACATCCCCTTCAAAGAAATGTCACCCTTGCCAGATGTTTGGGAAATAATGCAGCCATGAAACCAATGTAATGATGTGTGGTGTTCCTGCAGGTGCTGGGGCTTGGGGAAGAGTGGCACGGAGAGGGGCAGAAGGTCCGACTCCTGAAGACTGCGCTGGAGCAATATGCTGACAATGAAGATCAGATTATCCTCTTCACTGAAAGGTATCTGTGGGTTGAAGGGAGGATTTCATTGTTAATGAGAGCTCAGTCAGAGCATCTAAACTCCAAATCTTTATACATGAAGATTATGATGCAAAGCATCAGAGTCAAGAAAGGAAAGGTGGGAACCCCATGTGATGGGCACAACAGGGGTACAGGCCTAGGGGCACAGCATAGGGATGGTGGGAGCTCTTTGGTGGGCACAACAAGTGTACAGACCTAGGGGCACAGCACGGAGATAGTGGGAGCTCTTTGGTGGGCACA
>NC_092868.1:56685827-56690569 GCF_032062135.1 Pyxicephalus adspersus
GGATGGTGGGAGCTCTTTGGTGGGCACAGCAAGTGTACAGACATAGGGGCACAGCACACGGATGGTGGGAGCTCTTTGGTGGGCACAACAAGTGTACAGACCAAGGTGCACAGCACAGAGATGTTGAGAACCCCATAGTGGGACCAGCAGGTGTGCAGACCCAAAAAGTCAATGCAGGGACGGTGGGACTAACTGACCTGATCCTTCAATTTTTATAAAGTACTATAATCTGGTAGACGCTGCTTTTGATTGCCTTGCTCTGCTTATTTCCATTACAGCTACAATGATGTGTTTTCTGCCGGCCCGACTGAACTTGTGAAGAAGTTCAGGCAAGCCAAAAGCAAGGTGGTCTTTGCAGCAGAAGCTGTGGCTTATCCTGAGCGACGTCTGGAACCCAAATACCCGGCTGTGATCGAGGGCAAACGCTTCTTGGGATCAGGGGGTAAGTCACCCAATAAACAGAGCCAGATTCTTGTGTTTTGGTATTGGGTTCCTCTTCCATTTTCTAGCTTGCACATAAAATATAATAGAAAATGAGATCTTTAGGAGAAGCAGCAAGCAAAGTTCCTCCTTCTCTGTTCAGTGTTCACTTGTGATGCCACCTGTTGGCAGACTATGGTATTGAAGGGCATCCATGGCATTAGGTAGTTCTCTAAAAGAAGTGTTGTATGTGAATTGATTATCAATCGGCTATATATTAGAATCTGCAGTAAGAATCCCTCTATTGTCCTTTATGGAGGGGCCCCAATAATATGAGGGCTGTCCTTTAAGTGCTAAAATTACTTTTGCAATATTGTTAGTTGTTTCCTCTGATATATATACCATAAATTATTGAATTGGCATGTTGTATAAAGCAAGTGATAGAGTTCATGGTAAGTCAAGTTAAAGGAAAAACTCTTGACCATCAAATTCAACCAAAAAACAAACCCTTACGAACCCTATTCATAGCCAACACACGACAATGGCAAATTGATTGTCCTTTGGCTTCAGTTCATGCCAAAGCTATGGTGGTGTAGGGATGGTTTTCAACAACTATACCGTTCTTCGGAGAGTATTGATAAAAGGACAGGTCTGGAGGAGGCTAAGTCCTGATGAACATAGTTGTTCACCTAACCTGTCCTACTTGGGCTCATTCTTGATCTCATCTATTTGATTTGATGTACCCCTTGGACAACCCTACTGGTCTGACATCCGTAAACTGGTTCCTTGTTGTGATGGTTGCCCTTTACTCAGCTCAGACAAGACGGACCCCCAGAATCTTACCACTGACTCTCTTCTCACTCCACAGCTTTCATAGGTTATGCTCCATATCTGCACAAACTGGTGGCTGACTGGGATGGGGCCGATGAAGACAGTGACCAACTCTACTACACGAAGATCTTCCTGGACCCCGTGAAGAGAGTAAGTGACATACAGACGGTCAAGGCTAATGCTGATTATATACACAGCAATGGGGGGATTGAAGGTTTTCATCAGAAGCAATTCAGTATATCAATCCAAGCTTTCAATATTGAGGATGACTAAAATTGCAATTTTTAGAAAATTTTGGCAACATTTTTGCAATTTCAATTTAATCTTTTGTAGACAGTCAGGAAAGACAACGTTTGGTAGCTTTCAGGGATGTGGTGGACTATTATTGGCTCCTGCGGTTACAGAAGCTCCTTTTACCTATCCTGGACTTGTTCTTGTGCCAGAAAGTGGCTTCCTATTGGCCACATATAGTTGAAATTTTTCTAAACACGATTTGGAGCCGAGGTTTATTTTGATATCACAGAAGATGACTGGACCCCTCCCTACCCTCCAACTACCGCCCTATCTCCCTTCTCCCATATATCTCCAAACTCCTTGAACGCCTTGTCTACAAAAGACTCACCCATTACCTGAACACCAGGGGGACCAGGTAAGTATGGATGTACAAAATCTCGGGCTTAACCATCCTTGCAGTTTTTTTTTGCCCGAGCGAAGGTCGGGCTTAACTGCAAGGTGGTTAATATAAAATTAAGATGGGATTTAAAGTTTCATCCTATACACAATATCATTTGATTACAATCGCCTTTTATAACAAACGGACACAAATGACCATTCAGCTGTTACTTTTAAATACACAGAGCTTTAAAGGTCCATTGGGTTTCCAAGACTTCATACATGTGTATATAGCTGCTATTAATTGATTTCTCTATGTGTTTCGCAATATAGCTTCTTCAGGAGAATCGCTTTAATAAATATTTAAAACCATAAATGTAGAATATGTAACATTATGCCTGTGTGTATTCTATTGTTAGCCCAGGCCATGATACATATAATGAATTATTCATATTATTAGCTGCTATTTATATAGTGCCAACATATTACGCAGCGCTGTACAAAGTCCATAGTCATGTCGCTAGCTGTCCCTCGAAGGAGCTCACAATCTAATGTCTCTACCATAGTCATATGTCAGTAACCAATTTTTGGGGGGGAAGCCAAATAACCTCACTGCATGTTTTTGGAATGTTGGAGGAAACTGGAGTACCCAGAGGAAACCCACACAAACACGGGGAGAACCTGCAAATAAATTGCCCCAGCCGCGATTCAAACCTGGGACCTAGCATGGCAAAAGCCAGAGTTCTAGCCGCTAAGTCAGCCATGCTGCTCAATAAATGCCAACATGTTCTAGATTAAAATACATTTATTAAAATTTTTTTAAAAATTGGGGAAAGAACAAAAAATTGTATCCAAAAAGCACATCGCTTTACGCGTTTCACAGCCCCTGAAATGCACGACAAGTGCAGCTAGAGGAAGACCCAGTCCATTTCTTACGCAGGCCAATTAGGCAATAAAACTCCTAAAAATTAAGTCAATTTTTAATCAAAATTAAAAAAAAATTGTTATAAACGGATATAAACCCATTCGAGTATCCATGGAGCATAGCGGGTGCTGTTATCTGAATGGCCCATTATTGGCCATTATCACCTTGTCTGGACCATTGTCTTTTTTTTGGCTATTAAAGATCCTTTGGGTGACCTCTTGGTGAATGGGTCCAGCTAATCATTTTTTCTCCCTTTCCTAAAACCTCTCCTTTTGGCAGAGACAATTTGACCGATGCTCTGGCACCAGGCTGCAGAGTATGGAGAACATGAATGTAGAATACAGGTTCTCTTTATTGGTATAAATTGTTTTGCAGCACAATGTCATTGGATTATTCTTTTAATTTCTGTTTAGTAGTGTTTTTTTGTTTTTTAATTTTTGTTCTTTCTCCCCTCTCCAGGGATTTGTGCCGACAGAACCCGGAGTGTGAATATTATTTCAGCATCGACGTCCAGGTGGTCCTGAAAAACGCCAGCGTGCTGCGGACCCTCATTGAGCAGAATAAGTATGTCGCATTTTTAGTGTTGTCCCTTTGGAAGTGCCCACGGCAGCCCTTGTTGCTCTGGTTCTAACCAATCACCGTCTCCTTCCAGGTCCATCCTCACCCCAATGGTCAGCCGGGTGCAGGATCTGTGGTCCAATTTCTGGGGGGCGCTGAGTAAAGATGGATATTACGCTCGATCGGAGGATTACATCGATATCGTCCAGAGGCAGAGGATGTGAGTATGGATATGGATCCTTATGGCAAAGATATCACCCAAAGCGGATATTATATTTGTAGGGGCAATTTTGGGTGTTCCTAGCCAATGCCCTGCACTCTTCTGTTACATCTTCATAATAAAATCCAGCAGGAATAATGGAAACCCCACATAATAGGTACACCAGGTGTACAGACCTGCAATATCCAAAGAAATATCAGTTTAGGGTGGGCTCCACTTTGTTTTAGGAATAATTACCCCAAAATCCCTCCCACTGCATCCCCTGACTCTGAGCTTTTTGCTTACAGCGGCATCTGGAACGTTCCATACATCAACAATGTCTACCTGATCAAAGGCAACGTGATTAGGACTAAGCTCAACCAGTATGAAATGTTCCGTAGCGGCTCCCTGGACCCCGATATGGCGTTTTGTGCCAATGTCCGCAAACAGGTAACTATATTGGGGGATGGGGGAGGGCCGGCTGTTTAACTTTCATGACAGGTAAATTTTTGTAGCTGGTTGGATTCAGGAATAATCAACCATTTAGATATGGACTGTTCACCATTCCTGCTTAGCAGGTGACAACGCAAATGCTAATGTAACATACGATGGGTTGTCACCCCTGTGTTTGCCCTGGAGTAGCACTCATGCAGTCATGGGGTTTGGGTGTAGCTTTTCATATACTGACGTCATTCTTCCAGGGGGTCTTCATGTTTGTGACCAATCGGCAACCCTTCGGCCACCTCCTGTCCCTGGAGAATTATCAGACCAGCAACCTCCATAATGACCTATGGCAGATCTTTGAGAACACCGAGGTAAGACGTCTGGCTGTATAATGTCTGTCCCAATATCTATCATATTAACTTATATTTTATTCATGTTTTTAAAATCATTTTCAGTGATCGGGGAAAATTCTGCCCATTTTGGTGTCCCCAATAAAATGCCTCTACCCCCTCTATTTCCCCAAAAAGAGAATTTCCCTCATCTACCTGTCCCCCCTCTCTCTCTCTCCCTCTCTGCCCCCCCTCTCTCTCTCTCCCTCTCTGCCTTTTTTCTTCCCCCTCCCTAGCTAACTGCCCTCTTCCCTCCCTGTGCCTTTCCTATCCCTCTTTTCCCCCTCCTTTGATCTCCCTCTCTCTCTCTCTATCCCCTCTCTCTATCCCCGCTGTCTCCCTCCCCCTTTGTCTCTCGCACCTC